>NW_026606618.1:0-220000 GCF_029890125.1 Rhinichthys klamathensis goyatoka
ACAGACAGACAGACAGATAGATAGACAGAGATAGAAAGAGAAACATACAAACAGACAGATAGAAAGATAGACAGAGAAACAGACAGACTGATCGAGAGATAGAGAAACAGACAGACCACAGACAGACAGATATATAGATAGAGAGAGAGAAAGAGAGAGAGACAGACAGCCAGACAGAGAGAGACAGACAGCCAGACAGAGAGAGACAGACAGCCAGACAGAGAGAGACAGACAGCCAGACTAGACAGACAGCCAGACAGACAGACAGACAGACAGCCAGACAGACAGACAGCCAGACTAGACAGACAGCCAGACAGACAGCCAGACAGACAGACAGACAACCAGACAGACAGAGAGAGAGAAAGCCAGAGAGAGAGACAGACAGCCAGACAGAGAGAGACAGACAGCCAGACTAGACAGACAGCCAGACAGACAGACAGACAGACAGCCAGACAGACAGACAGCCAGACTAGACAGACAGCCAGACAGACAGCCAGACAGACAGACAGACAACCAGACAGACAGAGAGAGAGAAAGCCAGAGAGAGAGACAGACAGCCAGAGAGAGAGAGAGAGACAGACAGATAGGACAGATAAGATAGATAGACAGACAGCCAGAGAGAGAGACAGGAAGAGAGAGGGACGGACGGACGGACGGACGGACGGATAGATAGATAGATACAGACAGATAATCACAAAAATAACTCTTAATTCCAAAATATTCCATTGTAGGGGGGAAAATGATGATTTCTTGATAAACTAAATTTTGATAAGAGAGAGACATCTGTTTTCTTTGTTGTCTAAAGGACTTATGTGCGTGTTCACGCATCAAAACGATCGGACGCTGAATGTGAAACCTTGTAACAGAACATACACATCTACACTTGGATGCCAAACCCTGAGGAGTCACCTGCCAGATTTTTTCAATTACCCAGTCAAGAATAAAATCCTGCAAAATAACCTCCCCTTTCTGCTTGAGCTTTGAAACATCATACGATTTCACCTGAGGTTTGGCCGGCTCTTCTGACAGGCCGACTCAGCTGTGGATGATATTATCTTTTTATCTGTTGTTTGCTTGTCTGGGCCAAGAACAGCACTGCCTTAATTCAAACAGAATGATCGGCCACTCTGCTTCTCTCTCTTTAAAAAAAAAAAAAAAGAAAAAGAAAAAAAAGTCTCGCCATTCTGCTCGGTGCTGCGTCTGCACTTCCTCCGACTTTGAATGAGCTCGGGGAGACAAGCGCTGAGAAAGTTCCCAATGAGAAATGCTGGCAGATCAAAAAGTGAATGAAAGATGCGACTTGACGGTTGTGAAATTGCAAAAATATTGACTCATGTTCCTACAGGTCATCCGCTTACTGACGACTCCCACGGGCTACTGGAGTCCTGAGAGGGAAGTTATCATTCCCATGGCCTTAACTGACAGCATACAACAGAAACCAGCATGCTAGACAGTCGGTCTCGGATATTTATTATAAGAGCCACATTTGAGACATCATCTTTAGACGTCTTGAGAGATAAAAGTGATATTAAAATGATATTCTAAATACTTGATGTTCTAACAGTCTGGAGACAAAAACAAAAAGACAAATGTAAATAAATTGTAAATAATGAATATATGCACATACTATATCTATATCTGTATATATATATATATATATATATATATATATATATATATATATATATATATATATATATATATATATACACACACACACACAGAGTATACTGTAAATATACACACATACTCATAATACAGAAGTTTAAATAAATTAACATTAATTAACAGTTAAATCCTAGTTTTATTGAGTATGTTACACTTTCCATTGGACTTCATGCTTTTAAATCTGGCTGGCACCATCTCCGAATTTAAGGAGACACGTAGACCAACCTCACAAAAATGTTTGTATCCTGTTTACTCGATTCATAAACAGGCCAACATAAGTAAATGCATCAACATCCGGTGGATATCTGACATTACTTTCAGATGCCTAACGCTTCTTTGAGAGAAAGAAAAACCCTCACACACCCAGACTCGGGGAGTGGAGCTCTTATGTTTTGACAAAGAGCAGTAAGATGAGAAGGTCAGACAGTCGAGAGGAAAGTATTCATCTCACCAAAACTGTCACAAATGCTACATTTAAGTTCATAGACTGCAATAAGGCAGCAGAAACAATAAAAGTGGCTCATATTCTCTGGCAAAAATCAATTGGTAACACTTTAGTTTAAGGTCAGATTCTCACTATTAACTAGTTTGTTTATTAGCATGCATACAAGTACTGATAAAAAGTCAATATCCTAGCAATAAAGCGCATATTAATGCCTTATTCTGCATCCCTAATCCTACCCAATACCTAAACTTAACAACTACCTTACTAACTATTAATAAGCAGTAATTAGGAGTTTATTGAGGCAAAAGTCATAGTTAATAGTTAGTTAATAGTGAGAATTGGACCCTTATCCAAAGTGACCAATAAATTATATGAATATGAAGATCAAATTTACCCATGTTACAGTGAACATGGTGTAAAAAAGCATCGATTCATCTCAATATGAAAATTAACTTATACAGTACATACCCACATATACATACAGTATACATAAACACACACAATATTATTTTATTAATATAGTATTAATATTAATTTGCATTGCATATAATATTATATTAAAATATATGATATATTATTAGTTAGTATAATTATTACTAACACATTACATATTAATTTACAATATTACTATTAGATTATATGCTATACAAATTACTTTGTTATCCAACATACAATTCCTGTCTGTAAACTTGACGCCTGGTGTAGCAGTGTGTGTTTCCGTAATGGTTTGGTCACCCGACATTATTTCCACAAACTCCCACTGAAATCAATGGATTCATAATGTTCTTTGACTCGCGTAAACTTTAAATGTTCCCATGCTGATCTGTCTACAGTAGTATGCTGTTCTGCCTGGGACAGCCAAAGGTTTATCTAACCCGAGCAGAAAGCTACAAGTCTCAATTGGCTGTAAATTCAGAAACAATGTGTTTTCTCTGGGGTACATATGGGATGCATTGTGAGCAGACAGCAGAGTCGACAGCTGCCGGTGACTGCTTACCACAACACTGCTGCTGCTGTGTTTTTGGGACTGCTGCTGTATTATGTTAATAATCCGTGAACATCTCCAGAACAGGAGCGGAGAGCTGGGCGACTTCCCCCTTCACCACCCTCCCGCTGACAGATGTGGGACAGTGGCGAACATCCCTCAGGAAATGAGATGGATTGCGGTGACAATAACCAAGCTACAGGACAGGAATGACTAGGACAGCTGAGTGAAACCAGGCCAAGGGTGGCAGACGTTACACTTTTACAAGTCTCTCTTGTAACGTGAGAGACATGGAAAGAGTAACCGGTTGCAAAAGCATGAAACACCCATATAGTATTCTAAGCAAATAATTATAACTGACAATAAACAGCATTTTATGGTCAGTAAGACAACAGATTCATTTACTTTTTGCATTTTTTTAACCCTTTCAGTGTTGCATGAAAGCTCAGAAACTGGATTTTACAATGCTTACAATCAGACCATATATATCCTAACTACTGCTTTTTAATTTGGTGACAAATTGTGAATTTCCTGTTACAAAATATGATAACTATATCAGTAACAGGTAATAAAAACATTAAAGAAATGTAGTGTAATACATTGTTAGAAAGGGCTTATCTAATACAACATAAGCATAATAAACATGTCTTTGAAAACCGACTCTAAAAAGTGCATGTTTAGTGGATTAATGCAACACACTGTAATGCAATAGGTACAATATGCTTGTCCATATATTAATGTGATATGTGATTGGTCCAAAAAATCCAAATATTTTGTGTTTTTCCATACTACATGAAACAAACAGAATATTGGAAATAGCATATTGTAGAGCAGATTATTCAGATTAAGCCAAAACACAATGTAATGTGCATAGATGAAGAAGAAAAATCAAATGTTATGTTTTTTTTCAAACAATTATTACTATTTAAGCACACATAAAACACTATATGCACACACAACAATCTATTCATCTACATTATCATGACTAAGAGCCATTTCAAGCATTTCTGCAGTCTGTCAAAGCCCTGCTACCCTGTAAAAATATTTTTTGTTTTCTCAAACAATTTCTAAAAAAACTGCATGAGTGAAAGAATTGCTGGATTGTGCGCGCAGAGCTGGCCACAGGAGATGGAAAATATTACGAAAGTCAGGTGTCTTTTATACCCCTATAATTCAAGTGAAACCGTGTATCCTTGGAGCCTGGAACATCAAAGTTTAAGACCTCATGGTGAAACAGCCAGCAACAGCAACAAAACTGTTACCAGGCAATTAACTATAGTTCTGTTTGGCTTGGACTACCACTGGCTGGATTTGGCCGCAAAAAGGCGCAAACTTGCAATTCTGTTGCATCTGAGCAGATTCTAGTGAGAAAACGAAAGCAGAGACCACTCATCGTACCTACATGGTGGGCATCGATTCTATGTTATGGTTTTCTGGCCAATATTCAATTACAGACTAAGTTAAAGACATATATACACATTACACAAGGTCAACATACTGCCAAGTTCAATGTCACAATCCTAGTTAAATCATCATAATATACATGTATATATTTTAGGGCTGTTCACGTTAATGCATGCAATTAATTCAATTCTTATCACGTTAAATTAATCTAATGCAAATAAATTACTGAAGCATGTGTAATTCCGTCATTAACATATACAAGCAGTTACAAAGATGCAAGCACCTGTAACCCTAATAGGTGGAGATTTCTTTTCTAACCCTCCAGGAAGGTTTCCAATCCAATGATCCAGTAAGTGAATTAATTTAAACAATCAGTCCAAAACAGTGCAAATGTAAAGAAAATGGTCATATTGTGTGATTACTTCTGAAGACTCACGTCTAGCACTGTGTGAAATACAGACAAAACAGAACATCAAAACACAGCTATATAGCCAGATGATACGCAAACTACGTTGCTCGGCTGGATAAAGCAAACCAGCGTCTCACTAGTAAAGTTTTGATGGATGAGGATTGTAATCAAAGCAAAGATGACTGCAGTGACGTACATACATCCACATACATATATATACATATGTCATCATTAACTAAAACTTTTACAAATTGTTTTGGAAACTGTTTTTCCTGAAACACATAAGCTTAAATGTTGCCTGGGCAAGTTCAAGTTAAAATCCTAAAACTGAAAAAATGTACACAACACCATTACTAAAACCTAAATGTGAATTTAAATAAAATACAAAAAATAAAAAGCTAATTCAAAGTTTAAAAAAAATACTAAAACCGTATACAGTGAGTGTACTACTAATAACAACACTAAAAAACTAATAAACTATATGACTACTTAGGTTTCTTACATCTGAAATGAGCTATATATCGCTTATTTCGGATGTAGTATAATAATAATATAGTATACAAACATAACATGCCAACTTCCTGCCTGGGAAGGAAGTTCTCTGGCAGTCTGCCAGACCTGTGTGGGACATCCATCACCTGTACGAACTCCATGTAAACGGAGATGCATTTGAAGCTCACAGCCTCTTCAAAACAGCTTATTCTACCACTACCGTCCAAATCAAAACAGCCCTCACTCTGATGGGCCTTGGATGTGCCGCTAACTCATAGACAAAAGAACTATCATTAGCATGGCCAATGTTTTAGCGAGAGGCCCCTCGCTGGAAAAACCCTGTGCAAATCAAGTTTCACGGCTCCCGCCGGCCACAATGTGCCAGGGCCATTGGAGCAAACGCTTTGGGGGGACTTTAGAGAAAAGCATTATTGATCCTCTTCACACTTATGTTTTTTTTGCCAGCATCCATCAGTAGACGAGCCCTCGGCCACCTCACATCGTTCTGCTGCAAATAAAAGCCCTCTTTCAAGCTGTTGCTTTTCATTGTCACGGTGTTGCCATACTGAAGGGCCATCAAAATGCACTTCAAGATCCATTGTAGTCAAATGGCTTTATTGAGAGGAAAATTAAGACTTTTAGGGAAGGGAAAAGGGGGAAAACGGAGCTATTAAGACTTAACAGGCTATTTAAGCAAGGTAAATAGACAATACAGAAATGAATAATAATTTTGCAAAGGGACTGGTATACAATAATTTAATTTATCATTATAGACTGCACAAGAAATGTACAACAAATTTTAGGTTTAGGTATGTGCAAAACTACAGTTTCCTTAAGACTGATCAGTCCACTAGCCGTTTAGGCAACCCCACCGACTAGTTGACAAATATAAGGGTTTTAGGCTCACCTGATACCATAAAAAACTACATATTAAAATAAATAAACTAATCGAACTTACTGCAAACTACTCCCTGATATCCTCTTCAAACCAGTGTACAAACAGTTTTCCTCAATACTCGCATCTCTGCTTGAGACGACCCTAAAAAAAAGCCCTCCTGTTTTGCGCAAGTTCTGCTTCACTCTGTTCTACATATTTGCCTTTATGGGAACCCAGAAGGCACCCATGGCACTGCACAATCAGGGTCACAAAAGACTCTGTGAAAGCAGAATCTACATAACTGCCCCACAAAGCGAGGGACTTACTAAACCGAGGACGGCACATCAGTCAAATGAGTTATCTTAAACATCTCTACACCGAGGGGGTGAATTGAGGGGGTCTGCGGCGACATCTAAAGGGTTCAAAGGGGCGGGGTGAAGAAGGGGGAGAGTTTGACTGCACGGTAAATAGGCGAAAACACACGGAGAGAGCGACAGAAATGAAAGCCCCACAATTCCCATACGGTTTAAGAAAGAACCTTCCAGTGCAAAGTGCCAATAATCAAGCCTCCTTTTCAGGCGTGCAGGACCTGAGATGAAAGAGGATGCTCTTGGCACTTATTCAAAATGATCCTTCGGTCGTTAAAGAGAACATGCCATGAACCTGAAACACCAGTTGGAGCTCTGTATCGTGAAGGTGAGGACATTCCAGGTGGTTGACTGCGAACGCAAAGGTCCCTGGATGTGCTTCAGCGTAGTCAAGCGTAAGGATAAAAACCTTTTTATCGAAAGCATCATAAAAGTGGTTCATAATACTAATGCGCTACATACCAAGTCTTTTGAAGTCAATAGCTTAGTGCGAGGATATTTAAGTCAATATTTACTGACTATCTTCAGTGAGCTGTTAACTGCTGGGCGATCAGGTCACTGAGTGAAGTGAAGATAGATTTGAAGATAGCTGCTTTCATGAACACACAAGGAGAAGCTCGGATGTCCGTTTGAAAGTGCGTGATTGTAGCAGTGATGCTTTAAAGGGGATGAATCACCAATAATAAAACCGAAAATAAAATAGATAATAAATAATTGATTCAATCCTAATTTATACAATGGTTTCAGTTAATAGTAATGCAAATATAAGTATTTCCCACACACAGCTGTCATATGGACTACTTTTATGGTGCTTTTGCATCTTTTTCGATGCTCTAAAGATTGAATTGCAATTGCATGGAAAACCCGTCAAGTGTTGCAAATGTATTCTGTTGTGTTTTTTTGTAATAAATATATAAAAATGTTTGTATTCTCACCATTATTTCAGAAAAAGGAAGAAAACGGGAAGAAAAATTAAAGAAGAGACTAAAAAGAATGACATGAGGGTAAATGATGACAGAATAAAAAGATTTGGGCGAATTATCCCTATAAGGCCAATTATGGCAGCCATATATTACAAAAAAACTTAACTATTTTAACAGAAACATCAACATAAAAATCATGTCTCAAAAACAGGTTGAAGAAACTGCTACATTGTCCTTTCACAAACATGAAAAATGAACAATGGAAATGTCCCTAGCCCCAAATGCAATTCAACTTTTTGAGGAGGAAGGTAAAAAAAGGCCTTTTCAGACATGGCCTATCACCAGCCGTGTTAAAGAGGGGGAAAAAAGCAAGAAGGCAAGAGGGAGGGAGGAGGGCCCGAAAGCCTCCATTCCTCTATTTATAACCATTCAGGCAGTGAACAGCCACATTCCAAATGCCAGAAGGCACTTTTCAAAACTCCTCATTTAAAACTTAATGTTGTTTTCAGCTCCTAAAAAAGAACCGCCCTCCCTCATACCCACCATCAACCAAAAGGAGCCAAGCGGGTAAAAAAAAAAAAAGGCAAACAGTAACATGTAAATGTGACTCTGTTCGGAGGCAGTCCAGAATCGTCCCTTTCAAAACAGAAAGGGCAGCTGAAATGAGGTAAGCGAGCATCAGTATGCAAAAAACATAATCTTTAATGAGAAAATACTGATGGCCGGGCTGTCCTGAAACTCCGGCGATTAGCACTTCAAGGGCTTTTCTTCCTTTCAGAGGGTAAGTGGGCCAGCTAAAGAATGGCCTCCGCCTCCATTAAGGTGAATCTGAAGAACCCTTGTGAGAAAAGAGAACAGAACACACTTGTCAGCTGCTAGGAGCCTGGGGAATGTGGCGCAGCCACCCAAAAAGTGCATCTGGTGCAGGGGTGGGGTGGCGTGCGTGGATTGAGGAGGACCTCCGCGAGGTTTCGCCTCTATTCTGTGCGCCTTTTGTTCTGGAGTAGGCAGGGGGTCAGTTCTGAACACATGACCACAGGGCTTCCCTCCTCAGCCAGGGCAGGAGAAAGAGTGTGTCCCGAATCTCCCTTCAAAACACTTTCAAAGGAACATAAAAATCACGAATGAGGACTCTTTAATATCTCAAATGTTTCTCCTACACGTTAATGACATTAAATGGGGAGCAAATGAATGAAGTCTTCTGCTAAACAGATTTTTCTCCTCAGAAAACAACCCTGTCTAGAGTATCACCAGAACAGTGTCTCAAACTGAGGTCAGACCTGCCAAGATATTGAAGTCTGCAAACAAAAGTCAGAAATATCAGTATGATATTTCTCATCAAATTCATCTAGATTAAATTAACTGAGAAGAAACATTTGAGGCAAAGTTGATCCTCATATGATAAATAACCGAGCAACAAACGAGCAATAATAATGCTCCTCTGGGGTGACGATCCCAACGGGAAAGAACAATCACAAATGAGATTTATGTAATGTCTCAACTGTTTCTCAGTTACAGCAATGAGATTAAACATACTTTTACTCCTCAGTCCCCAGGAATCTCAACAATGTCTCATGCAGCACTCAGATCTGCCAAGATAACTGCTAAACTCGGAACTAAATTATCTGAGCAATTGTCTCATTTGTAATTTTTTTTTTTTTTTGTATTTATCTTAAGGAGTAACATTTAAGACAAAGTTGATAATGAAATGCTAATGCATAACAGATTAATAAAAGTAACGTGAGCAATAACAACGCTCCCCTGGGTGACTGTGCTCATTAATATCTCAATCATTTTTGTCATTTACAGCGATGAGATTAAGATGAGACAGTTGCTTGCTTCAAAGAAGAAAGGCCACAGTAATCTTACAAGTCTCCTCTAGAGTTTCAGAGAAGATCTCAACAATGTCTCACACAGCAATCAGATCTACCAAGATACCTGCATTTATTTAAGTAAATAAATATCTTATTTGTGTTTATTTTTATTTATCCCAAGAAAGTAAGGAAGAAACATCTGAGAAAAGATTGTAACTTCAATGAAATATAACTCAACTCTTCATTAAATCTCCTGATGTATAAAAGAGCAACCTCTGAGCAACACAATGTTCCGGGGTGATGGTGAGTGACCAATCCATCTGAATTTCAAATTCATCCAAACGTAGATTCTCGAAATAAGGGCTTTCTGTTGCTCAATGGCTGAACGGATTATAAAACCTAGGCTGCAAATCTAACAAAAAACACCTACTACTCTCTTTCCTGTGGAGAATACGATGAAACTGTCAGTGAAGTATACAAGCTTCAGCTAAAACAGCTGTTTTTTAAAAATAAGATTTATTTTTGCCTTTGAGATGGGAGAGTGTAGAAGTCTGACATGGAAGTGAATTGGGAGAGAGAGAGGGGGACGGGATCAGGAAAGGACCAAGACTCAAACCCGGGTAGCCTGAAGCGCAACCATGCAATATGTCGGAGCGCTGCCTACGAGGCTAAAAATATAAACCACTGGATAGGGAAAAATATATATAGGAAAAACACCTTTAAAGAGTGCCAGTGCTCAGTAGTCCTTCATTGGGATGATTTGGAGAGGATTGTTCTAGAAGGTGTTGCACATGGACTTCAATGAGCATCTGGCCTTTTACCGAACTCGATCTGTCAGCAGGAGTGCCCTAATCCTCAACTCATTCAGCTTGGCTTTAACACAGGAAAACACCACCTAGCTCCTCCCTTAGACGGCCACAGAAAACACCTCCGCATCTCAAAGAGAGAGTAAAGCAGAGTGCACGCAAACAAGGACTCGCGCAGTGTCGTGGTGGTTTTTAGGCCGCCCTTGCCCTTCTGTTCACCCTTGGCCCGCCTGTCCTACTGCCCCTTCTCTTTAAAACGCCACAGCAGGAAACCTGGCAGACTGAAAAAAGCCCTGGGTTACGAACAGGTTAGTTGTGAATGTGATGGCATATTGCTAGCTGTGACTGTCGGCAAAACGTCCAAAGCAGGCTGCTCGCTGGGAGTTCAGTGTATCAATAAATAATACCTACCCTTTAAAGGCACAGTTTGAGTGCTCTTACATTAACTTGCCACACACCTAGGTTAACAGGTTTATGGGCTTACATAACATGTAATTGACTGTACTGTTATGCAGACAAATTTCAGATTGATCTATAATGCACTCCATTTGTTAATGTGAGTTAATACATTAGGTATCCTCAACTAACAAATCTTTTTAAAAATTTTAATCTAGGTTAATATTAACTTCACATACAAACACATTTCTAACATTTCAAATTGTAAAAAATAACCTTAGATATATTATGAATAATGATAAAATATGAAAAATATCGATTAACAGTGAACAACATATTTATAAATTAGCACTAATCAAATGTTGTAAAATTGTTAATTGTAAGTTTATGATACCTAATGCATTAACTATTGTTAATAAATTAAATGTTAATGGAATCCATAAGAGAATATTAACCAAAGTATAAAAATATATTGAGAGAGCCAGGTTTGGAAAGATCGTTGAGTCAGCGTGAGATGAAAAGCAAAAGAGTGCGAGAAAATAAGAGGGGGATGTTTCCTTAGCTTCTTTTGTGTTTACAAGACAGGCTTTCAGGCATATTGACTGCATGAAAAAAACTCTGTATTATGACACCCAGGGACCTGTGCCTACAGGTAGCTGACTAATTACACAATGCCAAAACCATGAAAACGCCCAGACCAAGAAGCCTGTGCCACAAAATAACAGACACTGAGGAAACAAAAACAGACAGAGAGAAATTATGACAGAATAAATCAAGATGTTTGGTCTGAGGCCTGAGTTAGAATGCTAAAAAAAAAAAAAAAAAAACATCTAAATATGAAATCTTACACAGGAAATCCTTTCAAATATACTTGGTTTCACAATGGTTGGGTTTTCGAAAAAAAACAAAAGTTCGGGAACTGACCGGATGTCTGGTGTCCCTCTTTTTTGAGATATTACACAACTAGTCTGAGATTCCAAAACCACTTCACATCGAAACAGCTTAATAAACTGACAGTGTCAATGGAGAATGTGCACTTAATGCACTCAAGTATCATGTCTCAAGACTCTCTCTTTAGAATCATTCTGCAATTTCGCTTACTGCAGGATAGGGGTGCAATTCAAATGGTAGTTTCGAATAAACAACTGGATGTTTTCGAGACAGAGCCTTCGACAAGGCCATCACAATGATCACTTCAAGGAAGTACTTGAAGGACTAGCTGCTCACTTTAGACAAGGAATTTGCTCTTGGATTCTCTGCCAGTCCTCAGGTCCCCTCTCATTACTCCACATATTCAGACTATTCAATCAGCACCAAAGCAAGAGTCTCAATTCACCTCCTTGTTGAGCATGGAACACCATCAAATTTAATTGGTACTCATATTTTAGTAAAGGGAAATCTAATGAGTAAACCACGCAACAAGGTGACACGACAGCACAGCAATTCTCCTTTAAAGTAAAACTTTAGCTGACTTACCTCAATTTTGTCCGTTTTGGCGTCGCCCCAGTAAAGCTTTCCAGCGACATAGTCGACGGCCAAACCATTGGGCCAACCAAGAGAGGTGTTGACCAGCACGACCCGGTCAGTGCCATCCAGGTTTGCTCGTTCGATCTTGGGCTTCTCCCCCCAGTCAGTCCAATACATGTATCTGCACAACAGAATCAAGAGGTATTTCAAAGGGAATCTCCTTAGAGATCTCAGAAATGACCTTAAATTAAGTGCATAACATTAGTACCCATTTATTGGATCCAAAACGATGGCTCGTGGCTCGTCCAGGTTCTCAGATATGAGGACGCGTCGAGAAGTGCCATTGAGTCTGGTCACCTCAATGCGGTCGGTGCCAGTGTCCGTCCAGTAGAGGTTGCGTGCCACCCAATCCACTGCAATTCCATCTGGATGATTGACCTCATTGGTGATCAGAGTCTGGGCGTCGCTTCCATCAATTCGGGCGCGGCGGATGGCCCTAACCTCATCGTCCGTCCAGTAGACATATCCTTCAACCGGGTCATAGTCAATGGCGATTACGTGCCGGATGTCGCTGACTTGTAAGACTATGTCCGTGAAGTCAGGTAAGTCCAGGGATATCCGCCGAATGTCCGTACGGCGAGCCAGTAGAAGCACCTGTTCTGCCCCTGGAAATAAGATCGAGATTTGCTCATACGGTTGAGCATGAGAACAATGAAGACTTCTGTTCTTTTGTCCATTCTGCAAAAGATTGAAGTACCAGAGATGCTGTGGCCTTTGACCTACACTGTCTACATTAATTAGGATGACAGGAAGTAGTAAAACATCATGCAAAAAGGTCTACAAAGATGTATATTAAGACTACTACCATGCCTAGGGCAGAAATTCAACTCGTCAAAGAAAACTAAGGCTGACAATAGCAATTAGTAGCATGAATTGCAGAGTTGTCCCTGCAGACGTTGCACTGCAAGATAGCATTGCTCCATTATGAAAACCGCATGCCAGGTTTAAATACCAATAGTAGAATCTGTCTAGACCCAATCTGTAGAAGCAATTAGGTCCAACCTTGTCCTTATTTAATCTCTCTTTGTAACCGAGTATGCTTCAGTACCCACAACACCAGCTGCGGTCCACGGCACCCAATAAGTAGTGACATCCATCAGCGCTGACACCAATAAGAAGAGGGCCTCTAGGGTTTCATGTGCTTTTTATGCTGCTTTTGGTTTTAATTTGTCCTTCGTTCTGCCTTGCATGTTATCAAAGTGAGTGGATGTCTGACAAAACCAAAACAAATGCCTTCAATTTAGCCAACCAAGCTAAACAAGTACAAGGTGTGGACGTTTGCTCATGCTAATCCTTTGTCCTACTGGACCCACTTGTGCCCTTGCCGCTAATCAAAGTCCAGTACAATGGGGTATTGTTTGAGTTCTGATTAGTTGTCTAACTTTTCAGGAGAGTTGCTTAATCCTGAGGTCAGTGGGAATATGTTTCATTTGGCCAGACAACCTCCCCCGTCCTCCACTAACGCAATTCTGGACAGCTACATGTTCCACTTGCACCACTGGAATGAGGACTTAAAGAATACATCTTATTGTTTCCTGGCCTGGGAATACACTACCTCAAATTTGAAGGAGTTATAAATTCAAGTAGAAAGGCAGAGCAACTTGGGAAGGGGTGAATGTAACTTTTTTCTAATAAAAGAGCAGTCTGTTGTTAACAGGCTGGGTGCACAGATACAATGGATGAGTCTGTTCTGTAGAGGCTGGGAAAAAAAAACCTTAAGCAAGCCAGGGGTGACGCCTGATTTTAGAGTAGCCCTTAATGCTTAATGTACATCCTCATCAAGAACAAAAGAACAATTGCATTCATTTTAAATCAGTCAAATGCATTACACTTTTGTGAAAAAGTCCTTTTTGGACATACAAATACACCTTGATCTTTATGTTGTCCCCAGTTTACTTTATTATAATTACTATTTTTCACTAATGAAATAAGATTTTTTTTCATTAAAAGTTAGTCACTGCAAATTGTTAGAATTCTGACCAAGAAGCTAATGAATCATTCTGACAATTTTTTTTTTTAAACCCACCTTTTAAAAGAACATTTTGCACAGATAAATCACATGATTTTATCGATATCCACGACTTTTACAGACCTGGAAAGCCATTTTAAAATTCCCTTTATTTCCAAGCACCCCATGATGACTTTATCACTGATTTACAGGATGTTTCAAAAAGATCTCGCTAGAGGCTGTTTGTGCGCTGGGAGAGGTATCTAGCGGCAGCCATTGAAACTATGTGCCCCACCCTTTCAAGAGGTGAGAGTTTCATTCATGGGCGGTTCGTGGTTGAAGAGATGCAGCGATTTCAAATCGGGTCCATCTTTTTGAAACACGCTGTACAATGAGCAAAGGAGCACTCCTTGAGAAGTGAGGAGACGTGGGAATGTATACAAACCCCTGAGTAATTGAACGCACAAACCTTGGTCTAACCTGGTCAGCCCCTAAATGGTTACCTTGACACAGGACCACCAAAGCCCCAAACTAGGTTTACTAGCTCTTACTCTAGGCTAAAACTCTTGTGAGCATGAGAAAATGGAGGGAAATTGTTCAGATGTTATGGAACAAGGTTATGATTCATGATTGCTGAATCAGAGGAGAGTGATTTTGAACTGTGAACTCAAAGGGGCCGCCATCTGTCAAACATTAGTCTCTGTCATGGTTTTCTGCGCGGGACGGCATGCTAATGTTTTATAAAGTATGCCAATCCTCATACCAAAACCAGCCCATGAAAGGCCACAGTTCATAAAAATCTAATTTTACGCTCGAGAGCAGGGACATCATAATACAATTATAAATGCAACAAAACCCTTCCATTCTCCTCTATCTATCTATCTATCTATCTATCTATCTATCTATCTATCTATCTATCTATCTATCTATCTATCTATCTATCTATCTATCTATCTATCTATCTATCTATCTATCTATCTATCTATCTATCTATCTGTTTTTTTTTACCTGGTCGACAAGTCTTTCCATCGTCTTGGAGTTTAACCCCTGTTGGACAAGCACAGCTGTAGAAGGGTGGCACGGGAGAGAGGAGACACAGGTGGGAACAGCCTCCGTTTCTTTCACTGCATGGAGTTTGAACTGTGGAGCAAAGACAGGGAAAGAGGAAAGCTATAAAACCGTTGTTTATTAGACATTACTGCAAAGAGCAATGACCTCTAGGTTAAAAAATGACCAGAAAACAAATGTTTCACCACATTCTCACCTTAATTTGAGAAAGTTCATCAGATAGGGCGATTAATGTTTTAGAGGAGTGAATTATGTTGTAAATACAGGTCTGGTTTTTAAATAACCATGACTTGAACAGATTAACCCTGTTCAAAGGTTGCTTAGGAGACTTATTGGAGTTCTTAGTAATGGTTTGCTTAATTTAGATATCAACTGGTTGTTATCACGGTAAATCTGAAGAATATCAGAAGCAGATGATTTAAGGAACAGTCTAAGTTTAATTACATTTATGTCAAGGAGAAACCATTAATATAATAAAGAGATCTAATTTGTGATTTTCCTTTCCTACAGTAGGACTTGTTTGAAAAATGATGTTATTTTTTGGGGAACTCTTGAGATTTTCCTCATATGATGGAGTATTTAGTATCAAACGGCCATGAACTTCCTTTTCACCTGTGATTCGAAAAAGCAGCATTGCTCAGTTCCTAAACAAAACTGCAACCCTTGAACAATAGCAGGTGGCAGTAAAAACATTTTATTTCCTGTAACAGGTTTTTCCATTTCCACCAGGTCACGCTCTGCTTGCTATACCCTCTCAGAAAATGCATCTGCTCCCATCAGGAAAACACATGCGGCCCTGACCCAACACTTGTTATCCCCCCTCTTTCTCAGTGCTGTTTGCAGATGTGGTGTCTGCCCAGCACATTGACTGATGACTGGTCCACAGTTCAGGGACATGTGAGGAAATTCACAAAATATTGATTCTGGCACATTTTTAAGGACAAAGAATAACGATTGACTATGCAACACAAATAAATCATTTATAAATATGTATACAGTAATAATTAGTGTGGTCAAATCGATTAATCGCATCTGACATAAAAGTTTGTGTTTACATAATGTGTGTGTGTGTGTGTATGTGTATATATATATATATATATATTAAATTCATTGTGTATATTGTTTATATCAACATTCACTGGTCTAGATCTTCATCCTTTATTTGCATGATGGTTGCTACATCCTTTCTTTATTATCTTACCTCCAACACAACAAACACTATAGTGGGCTTTTTGCAGGCTGTTAAATGTTTCGAAGCAATCCACACCCACATCCTCACACACAGACTAAGGTGGGGGTGGGATCGTGCTGGGACTGTTCCCTGTCTCCACCGAGGAGCTGTTTATTTGTTCAGAGTGGAATGCAGGACACTTGAAAAATTTCAGTCCCTGAGAACTATTCTACCCAGATTGCTTCATGGGCCAAAAGGCCGAAACTTTTACAAAGAGACTGTACAGTAAGTGCTGAAAGAAGGACAAAAAAAATAAAAAATAATTAAACATGGAATGTCAAGGATCTCTTGAGGGAACCTGACCTGAGTGAAACACTGAACATTTCTGTTCCTTCACAATCATGATTTGTGAAAATTTGATATGCATTAGAGCTTCAAAACAGACTGAATCTCAGGGCCAGCACATAACTCATGAGCCCTGGGATAAAAATTTGTATTTTCTTCTAGTTTGACAAAAAAGAAAGAAAACTATCAACAAGTGTTGAGAGTTTTTGTGATGTGTAGACTCACTGTTGGGCTGCCGCTCTTGGCCCAGCACCTGGATGTCCATCGGTGAGTAAATGCCATTAAGAATTTCTCTCCGCTTCTCTCCGGTGTGTTTGTTGCAAGCGTGGATGGATCGGGTCTGCCAGTCGGTCCAGTAGAGCGTCTCGTCATAAAGAGTAAGGGCGAATGGGTGGGTGAGAGAACCCTCCACAACAGCCTCTCTGCAAGCGTCAACAGATATATGTAAATAGACAGCCCGCTCGAATGGCCAACACATGTTGCGTTTTGGACGTTTAAAGCTTTTAAAGTATCACACCATTCAAAAGTTTGGGTCTATTTCTTTTTTTTTTTAAGAAAATACTTTTATTTAGCAAGGATGTATTAAATTGAGTGACAGCAAAATATTTATAAATAACATTTTAAAATATGATAAAATAGATAACGGTTATTTTATTTAATAAAAATATTTTACAAAATTACTGTTTTACTGTATTTGTGATCAAATAAATGTTGCCTTGGTGATAAGAGACTTTCAAAAAAAAAATTTTTTTACCCAAAAATTAAAATTCCATTGTTTTGGACACCATAGACTTTGACGGTATACAAAAAAAAAAACATTATTCATAACATCTTCAGTTCCACAGAAGACAAAGTCATACAAGTTTCAAACAACATGAGGTTCAGTATATGATGACAGAATTTATGTGTGTGTGTGTGTTACCCCTTTAAATCATGTAAACTGCAACACTTCCAGGTTCCATGAGTTCAGAACCATGCTGGTCAACCAATATTCAACAGTTAAACCAGCACTAATGTGTATAAACTAACCTGGACCAACTAGGAATGTCATGCTCTAAGCTGGTCTTTTCAGCAGGGAACACGCATTCCAAGCCAGCATGCTTTATGAATCCAGTCGGAATTCTTTATATGGGAAATAATTCCAGTAAATGTAAGTTAGGGACTCTGGTTGTCCTACATGTCTCAATTTCAAAGACATAAGAGGCCTACAGGTATTACCCTTTCCAAAAAGGCATATAGAACGTGAATTTAAGACCACAACAAGAAGCCAACAACATCAACCGAGGACTGAAGACTTTTTTAGACCCTTCAGGAAATCTGGAGCTCATGCGAAACCGAACCCCCCTTCCCTTTGGGGGGCCCATAGGACTTCTTTTCCAAGAAGAGGGGGGAATTAAACAAATCAGGCTGTCATCGACCTGTAAGACCACATCTGTTTCGGTCGTTAGTAGGGAGTCATCCCCGTGCTCGAACTGTACAGCTGCCCTTATTAAGTGAAGTTCCCTTCGGAGTCCATCGGAGCGCCGCTTGTCGCGTTTGTCCGGCCGAACGACGACCTTCTGAACCACCCGACATAAATAAATGGGTGCGGATCAAAGTAACAAGTGTTCAGAACTATAATGCTGCCATTCCAACAAATGGCGTTCATCAATCATCAAGCTATAGTGGGTCGAGAGTGGATACATTTTCCTGGTTGGGTCGGGGGAGTTAGTGTGCGTGAGCGTGCTTGGAAGAGTTAGACTTGACATGTTGTTCACCCTCCCGATTTTAATGGCGTGTGACGAACAGCAGAATGAGGGGAGGGGTGGTGGTGGTGTGGGGGTAAGTGTTCTCAAAACGTAATTACAACCAGATTTTTTACAGCTTTTGATGCACTCTTGGTAGTAACGTTTGAAGCAAGCAATCTGAAACACCGACTAAACAAAGGTGTTCGATGGGCTTTTTATTTTAAAAACAAACGAGGGTAAACGTTTAAAGAGAAGCGCTAACCATTTTAAATTAAGATGTGACAGTAAGCAGTATTCCTACAAAGTGTCTGTTCTCCGGCCACTTCTGTGTGAGGATTGTGTGTCATTAAGAAGCCGGAATAAAGAGCGCACCACTGATACACAGCTGTAAGACGACTGCAATCACTCAAATCTGACCTTTTGAAGAATTACACTAGATGCTCTCCGTTGTGTTCCAGGTTACACAACAAATGTGGGCAAAGAATAACCAAGCAGAGTAAATTATTACTTGAAAGTAAACATGACACAGTAGGGATAGAAAAAAACATGCAATAAACAGAAAAAAAAAATCAGATTCTACATAAATTATGGAATACGATTTAAAAAGAATGAAGGAACCAATTAGCATTTTTAATAATTGAAAAATAATTTAAATCAATCCATATTTTTAGACTGACAACTCTATGACTAGGAACGGCATTTAAAAATTAATTATTTAATAACTATTATAACTATTACTATAACTATAACTAAAATAACTATTATTTAATAAAATTATATATATATATATATGAAAAAAATGGTCTTTTTTGACAAATAAGGAATTCACTTATTTCACTTATTATTCACTCACTAGGGAGCCAGCTATACATTTTATAATTCAAAAATAACTTAAAAAACATTTCAGATTAATAAATATAAGACTTAAACATAAGAATTAAATGCCATAAGGTATGGCATTTAAAAAAAATAACGAATCAATTATTTATTAATTAAAATGAATAAAAATTACATTTTATAATCAACATTGAAAATTAAATCACTAAATTGATTTGTCTTTTATAAGAATAGAAACACCACTTAAAAAAGAAAAATATATTTATATATTTCAAAAATAAAAATGTATTTGCATAATGCATACTAGGAAAGCCACTTAATTTATTCATAAAAAATAAAATTACTTTTTTTTTCCAATATTTTTGGAATAATAGGAATGCCACCTAAATTTTTATTGATGTCTTTTAAAAAAACATTCTATTAAATTATAATTATAGTAATTAGGTTTTTAATGAAAGATGGAAGGCCATTTAAAAAACAAATTAAGGAATCAATTATCATATAGAAGACTAAAATCACATACGTCTCTATGATACTCTGGTCTCCAGATATAGGTCAGCTTCCTCTTTCAATGACGTCTGCTGAACTACAGGCCTAGTCAGACCATACGACTCTGGCAGATCGACTAGCAATGCAAATCTCAACATAGCAGAGGGTCCGACATACCTTTCTTTATTGAAGTTGCTACAAAATCCTACACACACAAAAGGAAATGTAACCCTTTGGCTTTGGGGCCCAAATCATACCCATAATGCCAAGCAGGATCGGGTTACAGTGGTATATGGCACGGAGGTCATCTCAAGTTAAGAGTGGGCGGAAGTGGTGGTGGGTGGGTGGGTGGGGGGTGTCCTGAGCAGGGCCTACGTGCAGGGTGTGTTTAGATTGGGCCAAAGACTCCATACCATTCAGCTTCAAACCGGATGGTAAAGGGAAATAAATACAAGGAGATGAATTTAGAATAAGAGAGAAAGAATAAAGGAACTGACCGAGCCGTTCCGTCCAAGTTGGCCTTGTGGATGAAGCTGAGCTTGGCATCTGCCCAGTAGAGCTTCTGCTCCTCGAGGTCGATGGTCAGTCCATTGGGCCAATAGATTTGGTTGTGTACAATGATTTGTCGATTGGTGCCATCCATTCCCGCCCTCTCTATTCTCGGCTCCTCCCCCCAGTCGGTCCAATACATGTACCTGAGAAGAAAAGAGGTCAGTCAGCTGGATTCCATTATCTGAGAGAAAACAAAGTCAAAAGTAGTCAACCAGTCATTCAGACAACCCACCGACTAGACGATGAAAATATGTAGTTTTCACATCCCTATTTGCAAGGAGTATAACATGCAATCAGAACAAACGCACTCAAGTATGGTGGGACATTGCGTTTGCAACGGTTTACATATTGACTGGAAGCTGCTCAAGGTTAGGCAACATGGATTTGGAGTTAGACTAAACAAACGTTTCAAGAGCAGGCTGTTTTCAAAGCAAATCATATCAGCGTTATATTTGCCAGAGCCTGTCTTGCTTGAAACACTTCATATGAGGGAAACACAACACAGCAACCAAACCCAAGCACAAGCTCAACAACTCTAATCTTCTTTGCTGGCAGAAAGCCTTTTTATGTCTTCAAGACATAATTCAAATGTGCATGGAAAACAGGATCGTAAACTAGCTATACTAACCTGACAAATATCAAATTTATACCAAAAAAGGGCAGCTCGGATTGAACATGCTGCTCCTTTACGTGAAATATTACAATATATGAATATTTCTTATTTTGATTCATATTTATTTAGTAATAATAATAATTTAGACATATTGATAAATAAATCACAACGTTTTCAGCCAAATTGAACAGCCCTACAAAGAAGCACAGCAATTTTTTGAAACATCGCAAATCAAAATTATCCACACACAAAAAAAATAAAATAAAAATCACACAATCCAATCCCACCCCCCCCCCCCCCCCCCCAAATCGTACAACCCTACATAAAATGCATAGCCATAATTTATAAGATGCGAAAAACAATGTCATTTGGTATCACTGACGACAAACCTGCAATGAGTCTTCACTTGCCAAGTCATAAAATAGAGATTTTCAATGCATTTCAACTTAAATTTCAGTCTTTTTCTCACACAAAGCAAATTTTTACAGTGTACGAGTCATATGGACCACTTTTATGTTACTGCTTTCTCATTGTTGCAGTTTGAAGCACCGTTATCATTGACTTTCACTATATGGAAGAGAGCAGCAATGACACTGTGCTAAATACCTCCATTTGTGTTTCTCAGAAAATAGAAAATGAGGGCGAGCAAATGACAATTTTAATTTGAGTGAATTTCTTTTATGAATATCACTCCTATCAAAGGTAAAGCCACACTACACCTCTCAAATGGAATTATGCGTAGCTCATGCTACAATACGTTGTGATATATTGTAACTGAAGTAGCCTACAATTCAGGAACTGTTCTTGTCTTGACGGCATATCAGCGAATTGTTTCACGCTGTCGACTAACTTAACTATGTAGGTAAGTTGTTTTATGCCTTCCTTAAACAGAACAATGCCCTGTTCATGTTGCTTTGGATAAAAGCGTCTGCTAAATGAATAAATATATAAATATGTTGTAAAGAATCGTGTGTGTTTGTGAGTCTAGCCATTTTTGAAGGTCAAGTATACACTATTTGTGAGGGAACAGGATATCTGAAAAGTTGTTAGAGTTGTGTGGCTAAACTACATCCATAATATGTGTCAAAATGTAATGCAAGTTTTCTAATCAACACAAAAAAACCAATGGAGAAAAGAGAATGAAGACAAGGGGGAATGAGGGGGAATGAATAAAAAAAGACAACTGACAAGAAGAAGAAAAAAAATGCATAAAGGGAAGCATTCGCCCAGAGAAGCCGTGATTACTTGTAGCGTACAAGCTACGACAGCGAGCGTGTCGCCAACGGAAACACTTATCAAGCCTCATGCCAGCAGGGAGACCAAGCATGAAAACTCAACCAGCCCTTCCTCCCCTGAGATGCATCCTATTAGCCTGCCTGTGGCTCCAACGGTTGTGCTGTATTTTTCTCAATTAGGAACTTTAGTATTACACCACTGCCGAAATCTGACGGCTGACAGAACAAAGAGGCGCTTGAACAATGGTTTTGCAGAAGGCAGTAACAAGGACAATAACTCTTCAAATGTCAATCTGTAGTGAGGTTTATAACTGGGACTTTGGCTTCAAATTTAGTAACTTATTAGCTACGGATGAGTCACAATGGTAGGCTAATTGACTAGCCATCTAAGACACCTCTCTGAGAAATTACATTTATGGCCTTCAAACTCCATTGCTACAGCTATCAAATAAGATAAATTATGTGGTCTGATTCAGTTGCGAAACGTGGTCGCATTTACTGTTGCTTGACAAATTTGTGCTTTCAAATTCCAGTCATTTGGATAGGAATCCATGGGATCTGGAATTCAAAAGATTTCCCCACGTGGTGGACCTTGCCAAGGTTACCAACAGAAAATTTGAAAGTAACTTTCAATCTGTGCTTCATACATCACTACACTATTAACAACAGACAACCTTTTTGTGTAGTCCGGCAGAAGTTAGTGTAACGGCTATAGGAATATGATCATGTTACTATGGTTATCAGCACTTTTTTTTAGTTTTACTCCTGCTTAAAACCAGATAAGAACTCCTCAGAAAGCCAATTCGCTAATGTGTTTAGCTACCACAAGGAGTGCAGTACTCAAATGTCCAATTAACATATTTTACCATATTTATAACCACAATTCTAGAGATTTTACTCTGCAGAAGAAAAGGTAAAGTACCATAACAACACTGAGTCTCTTTGTGCTGTTGCTACCAAAACCAGATATCACATTAAAGAAACACTCTCTGACAAACAACCAGCGTCTGTATCTCTGGAGTGCGTGCGAGCGAGTTTGTTGTGATTTTGTCTGTGTTATACGCAGATATAAACCTGATGCTTGGCCACGCAACAGAGAACATCAACTGGAGCCCCCCAATGAACTGATGAACAATGACTCCAAACGTTAAATATCAGGTACCTCATCGCTATATAACTCCGAATAAAACACTTCTGTCAGATATTTGGATGTGCCATGTCTGTCTGGCAATAAAAACTATTTTTTTGGTCATACTTTAAAATTCAAGAAGAGTCAGCAAATTTAGCATGGCAATAAAAAAAAAAACACCCATTCTTTTCATCTGATGGCAATTCATCTTTTCACTCCTCCCAAGACTCTTTTGGAGAATGTGAAAACAATGAACGTGTCTTGAGAACAGACAAACATAATTCAGGGGCCCCTGCATGCGGTTGCTCTCACTCTGAGGGGGTTGTAAAAAGCAGAGCCCCCTTTCAGTGATCTGAAGCAGGGCCCTGTCAGAGGTCTTGGATCTCCACGGTAAATCTCAACTCAAAGCTCTCGGGAGGTGACAATAAGAAAATAAAAGTGCACGAAGCTTATATTTAAATATGTCTGCTCAAAAATGGCAGACGTTAACTTTTTGGATTGCAAAGTAACGGGAGAACGGATTTCTCACTCTGAAAATCTCTTTCAAATGCAATGAACTTTACAAAACAGGCAACTAATGTTTTGATAAAAAGCAAGCGGTATGGAGGTGTTTCTTTAGGCTAACGGCCAGGAACAGTGTCTGGCTCCATTTTTAATGTCTTCATCATACACCGTACAAAGTGAAATGCATTCTGGGAAAAATGTCCTAGCTCTTGGGTGTCATAAATACACAATGAGCTAAAAGCCTTGGGCTCACAACTAGATGGATGATAAAATTGTGAAAAGCACAGTTCAGCAGCAGTGCATTTAGCTTTTTTAACCTAGACTCGAGCTGTCCCGATTAAAATGACCTCGATATTTAATCGGCAGAAAACAGCCCAGAGTCTCTCTCTCTCTCTATCTATCTCCAACATACATTTTTATTTAAAATAAAATTATGTTACATACATATACATACATAAATGCGGGTTTCTGATGTTCGTGGTGACAACTTGACAGAAATATATAAAGACCAAAAGTAATTAATTTAGGGGTGGGCTATATGGCAAAAGTATCATATGATTTTTTTCAGGAAAATCGTGTTTCACGATTTTATTTTTTTATGTTGGTTTTAATATTTTCCAGTTGACTGAGCAGTACAGCCAAACTAATCTACTTAATAAAGCTACTGAAGTTATGCAGTGAAGAGCAGTAAGTGATTTTCTCTGTCTTTTGTTGTTTGATTGACATTAACGACAAGCGGCAGTATGTTTATTAGGCTGTTGTCACTTTATGACCTCATGCACGGATCCAATATACAGACACACATCTGGTTCACAACTGTTTACGTTCACTTAAGACATAACCAACTGCATTTATGTAAACCATGTGTGTATTTGACAGTTTTTAAGCACAATAGTACGCAAAATATAACTTGGTTTAGTACTAACATGCTGTTTGACAGGCTTTTAGTGTGCACATGCAGAACAGCGTGCAAATAAAATGTTTAACCGGCAAGGTGTAATACACATGCAAATAATAAACTTTCATGATTGTGAATAACTCTCACGTGAGCATAACCTGACCTCTGCGTTAACATGTTATGTGAATGTACGTTGTGTTGTTTTAGCCCCCCCCAAAAAAAAAATCCTAAAAAAAAGGAAATTTGATGATATTCTTAAAATTTTTACAATCCTCCAACCATAAGGCATGGCACAGACTTGACTCACATTACCGAACATGTCTCAAGCCAAGTACGTGCGTACATGCTAAGCCAGGGCTTAAGTAATGTAAGTGAGAGCGATCTCTCAGAACTCAAGTTACATGTTGCATATAAACAAACCAACTCGCCAGCTAAGTCAGAGTGGACACACAAGTGGAATCTACTTCGGAGCGAACAAACGGCACCAGAAGAGTGAAGGTTTGTCATGCAGGATCTACACGCCACACAACAACAGGAAACAGCCTGAACGCTACGTTGCATCCCAATCTCCCTTTAGGGGAGAAGTTCTAATGGCCTATAAATAAACAACTAGGGCACATATTAATGAATGCTGGGGGGTCAAGGGTGGAAGGACGCGTGTGAAGACCACCCACTGAATGGAGAATGGGGCTGAGAAAGAGGAAATGAGACCAGAGAGGAAGGAACTCACCTATGAGCAGGGTTTAGCGCTATTGCCCTGGGCTGGTCAAGATCTTGCCAGAAGAGCACCTTACGAGAGGTGCCGTCCAAGTTGGCTACTTCGATGCGGTTCGTCTCAGAGTCGGTCCAGTAGAGTTTGCGTCCGAGCCAGTCGCAGGCTAAGCCATCGGGAGAATCCAGACCTGATACCACTACCGTCTGCCCTTTGCCCAGTGTGGCCTCCTTCATAGCTGAAAAACAAGGCGTCCATTCAGTTCCATAACAGTATTATCAGTTTAAGCATTCCTCAAATGTTTTATTCTGCCTCCAGATAATGATCCAACATTTTTGCTGTGCTATAGCAGGGTTGCAGCCAGCAAAAATGTATTCATATTCAAATAATGTCCTAATTGACTGAGAAATTATGCCAAGCGGCATTGATTCTCAGTTGTCTCAAAACTGATCACATGCGTTTTTGAATATGTGGAACCATGAATGAGATTATATTGCAGGTTTTTTTTATATTATATATTATTTTTATACACTACCGTTCAAAAGTTTGGGGTCAGTGAGAATTTTATTTTTATTTTTTGGAGGAAAGAAATCAATACTTTTATTTATCAAGGACAGTAAAGACATTTATAATGTTACAAAAGATTCTATTTCAAACAAATGCTGTTCTTTTGAACTTCCTATTCATCAAAGAATCCTTAAAAAAAAAAAAAAAAAAAAATGTACAACTGACAGACCAACAACTGTTTCAACATTGATAATAATAATAAATGTTTCTTGAGCATCAAATCCTCATATTATACTGATTTGTGAAGGATCATTTGACACTGAAGACACTGACACTAGCAGAAGAGAATTCTTTTAAAAGTTTTAAAATCGTACCGACCCCAAACTTTTGAACGGTAGTGTATATTAGTAACTACTTTTCACATTACTTTTGTCATCATCTACTGCTAACTTAAAGCACTAGATTATGGCAAATATTTAACTCCAAAACAGTCCTATTTCTTGAAGAGGGCTTTTCTACAACAAGCTCCCACCACTTTTATAATAATGACATTTCAATATTATTAGACATCCATTTCCATTTGAAAGTTTGGGGTAGGATTTTTTTTTTAAAGGAATTAATAGTTGTATTCAGCAAGGATGCACTAAATTAATCAGAGACAATAAAGACTTTTCTAAAGTTATTTAAAAAAATCCATTTAAAATAAAAGCTGTTCTTTTGAAATTTCTATTTTTCAAAGAATCCTGAAAAAAATGTGTCATGCTTTCCACAAAAATATTAAAGGGGCACTTGGCAACTATTTCAACTTAATAAATCCGTTTAGAAATTTGAATGGTTCAATAACCTGTTCTGGAGAGAATGGTGACTTTCCCCGCTCCCCCCAGCGTCCCCAGGCGGAAAACCAACCTTGCAACATGGGGACTAACGTCCCAGGAAGTTGGAAACAGGAAGTCTCGTGAAAAGCGAGAACGAGCGAGAAACACGAACTGCTTTATGGCAATTCGACATAATTCTATGATACTGTGTACTGTTGTATTACCCACTCGGTAGACATAGCTCCACACGATAAAGTTGGCCGGCTCCGATCATAACAAACGCACACGAGCAGCGGTAGAAAGTGGGAGTAAGGTGTCGCAAGTGAGTTTTTTATGACTGTGTTGTGAAAATATACGCCGCACAGCTGTAGGGGGAGCTCGATGAGAAAACATGCGACAACAAAAGTGAAAATCAGCGAAGAAATGACTAGAGTTGCCAAGTGCCCCTTGAAGCAGCAAAAACTTTGATAATAATAAGAGCACCAAAAAACATCAAATTAGATTGATTTCTGAAGGATCATGTGACACTTAAGACTGGAGTAATGATGCTGAAAATTCAGCTTTGCATCACGTTATATTTCAACATTTATTAAAAAAGAAAACCTATTTCACAATATTACCGTTTTTTTTATTGCATTTTTGAACACATAAATGCAGCCTTTGTGAGCCAAAGAGTAAAATGCTTGTGCAGTAAAACTCTTACTGACCTTAAACTTTTGAACAGTAGTGTATGTTGTGATGTCTATATTCGCTTACGCATCACAACATTGCTTTATTCTCTTTTGATTTAATGCATTTTATTTTTAGAAAAATATGAACCATTTCTATTTATCAGCTTATCGATATCATCCAGAATTGTAGTATCAGTGCATAACTAGTAGTATGGAAAACAGCATTGTGCTCAAAGAAATAAAAACCCACAGCTGAGTAATTTTTCTAAAACAGCAATATCTACATTGCCATCTACAGTAGTTCAAAGAAATGCAAAAAAGGTCTGCACTCTAAAATTCTTTTATTACAGACAGGAGATAAAGTTGACAAACGTTTCGGCGCTAGGGGTGTAACGGTACACAAAAATCACGGTTCGGTACGTACCTCGGTTTTAAAGTCACGGTTCGGTACGTTTTCGATACAGCAAAAAGTAAGAAATGCCAGAGAAATTTCCTATTTGTTAAAAGAAAAAATATTTTTTAAATAAGTGAGTTTTCCTACATCTTGAAACTTTCAGGTTTATAAATGGGGGTCATCTTTGAAGGATGAACAAATAATGTTTTGGTCATCACATTAAAAATAACATTTAAATATATGAAGAGTTTAGATGCAAAAGCCATTTGAAATTTTCTTCTAGAATGATCATTTTTATCAAGCTTGTATTTTTAAGTTCAGTAATTTCACTTAAATGGCAATGAAGATTGCCTATTAATTGTCATTTGAGTGAAATTACTGAACTTAAATGTACAAGCTTCATAAAAATGATCATTCTAATTTCTAGAAGAAAATTTCAAATGGCACTTATAGAGGCTTTTGCATCTGAACTCTTCATATAGGCTATTTATTTATATAATATTTGAGTTTTGAAGTGCTGGAAAAAGATGTGTGAAGTACTTGAAAGCATTTCACTATTCCAGCCAAACTGGTTACAGTTAGTGTTAGTATATTAAATCCATGGTGAATGTTGCTGATCTGTGGACGTAAAGTATTACTAGTTCATTCACGGCACAATATTTCTCCTGGTGTCCACGTCAGCGCTGTTTGATCTAATAGAGATCTACGGTTAATTACGGAGAAATGTGAATGCTTCTCACTAGATCTCGCAGCGATGTTATTACTTCAGTGGCGAACTCAAATGTTTTCTTCACTGGATCTTAGCGCTGTGTTGTAACGGTTGTAACAGTGTCGCTTGATCGAGATCGGCTCGCGCTGCACAGATGTTGCTGCTCTGCTCCGAACTGATAAACGATCCGTGAAGCACAATAGCGCAGTTTCGTTCCGCTTTCATTACGCTTGCCATTTGATGTTGCGCAACGTTGTGGTGTTCGCGCCAGCGCGGTTTTGTCGGCAGGAAAAATGGTCCAAGGAATCGTTCGGTTTGTATGCGTACCGAACCGGAAGCCTCGAACCGAAACGGTTCAATACGAATACATGTACCGTTACACCCCTATTCGGCGCTTTGCCTTCGTCAGTGTGAGTGTGTTGATTGGCATTTACAGTAATTCCAAATCAAAAAACACTGATCTTACAGATAGTAGTGAGGTTGTAGTGGGTCTGTTTGATGGCCTCCTCACTGACATCCGTCCAGAATATCAGGCCCTCAGAGAAAAGAAAGTCCACTGCGGCCGCATCCTCAAGTTCACTGACGACCACAGCGGACTCCGACCGGCCCGCATCCGCGTCCACCAGACGAACATCCCGCCGGTTGGCGAAGAGCAGCAAAGGAGAACCTGGTGGCGAAAGTTCAGATGTGACCAAAGAGATGGGCAAGGTTTCATTTCATTGGGTTAAATCATCATAATAATATTGGAGCAACAGACAATAACATTTTCGTTACAAATTATGACTCTGCATTTTTGCTACCAAGAAATCTGCCCTTTCAAAAAACGTGCTTGATAATCCACTCCGTCTGTCTGCAGCAATCCAGGCTCCCGGTCTCTAAATAATCAGTGTTTTTCATGAACTCATCGAGCTAAATGAGAGGCACATGTGACGCTCTCTAGGGAAAGGATAGCAGAGGAAACAACGGAAATGTCTGCCCTTCATTTTGGCACCCAGATATCTCCACGGGGACTGCCAGTTGGCACCTCGCACCCGTCCGCATGTGCCAGCAAGTGCCACTCACGTCGCAGGCAATAACTTCTAGGGGGTGGGGGGAGGACATATGATGTCATTAGTTGCAGACACAATGGCTATGGTGAGTGCGCTGAGGGTTGGGACGTCCTGCTGTGGTTTACCAGCATGCCGCTTTACTAAGAACCATGTCACCATCGGCAAGCAACTGCGGGTTTCTGATATTCGTGGTGATGCTATTAATAATAACACTTCAAACTCCTCAAGGATTAATATTAACCCTATAAAGCCAACTTTATCACATTTGATACGCAAATTTCGGAAGGCGAAAGGGTCGAAGGCCTCTAAATTAGCAACATGAAAAACCTGTTGTACACACACAATCTATTACACGCCTTCTGTTGTCTGATTGATAGTTTAATACTTTTTTAGCAAGTAAAAGGCCTTTTAGTATAATTGTCTTTTTGTAAACTAAATGTAATAACAACTTTTATATTGTAAGTAATATTTCAAGGTGAATACTCACTGGAATGAAGCAACTTAGGTTTAGTTGATTATCCATACATTAAACTGAGTATCAAATATGATACATCAGGTTTTTGAGTAACATTTTGTACATGTTTCATCTGTGTATTGCATTGCATTATATGCTTTGCCCTTTGTTCAATAAACAGTTCCATAAAAAAGATATTCTGACTATTATTATTTATTTACATGTCATGCGCTAGAGGGTTACAATCTTGAGGAGAGCCATTCAATGGAAGTCTGCAGGTTTTTTTCCTCACCCAGGTAAAAACTGTAAGTCTGATCGCATAATAGCCTCTCCTCAACAAACTGCATGATTTCAGATAGCTATCGCTCAAGTCTGTAGCAAAACTTTGCAGGTTGAGTTACACGCCAAAGTTTAATACCTGTGATTAGAGGTTTGTTTAGATGCCAACCTAAAGCATGAGCCGAAGTAATAGCAATTTGTTACTTTGAGATTTCAATGGTCCTTAAAGTGGCATTTTCCATCACGTGATCTCAGCTTTCTGCCCAGGCTGCTATCCACCAAGCAAGCAGTCTTACGAGACTAAACAGTGCACGATATGTGATTTGGTGCTATCTAAAAGCAAACACCGCAGCAATTTTGGGCTTGAGGGTTATTTTTTCACTAGTCAGCATACGATAACATAAGGCCTTTTAAATTATAGGCAAGGCAACTATAAATAAGCCATTCATAGGTTGATTTTCCTAAAAAGTGTGGCACCAAACATTAAGGAGCCTAAAATGAAGATAATTCGAAGATAATATTACAACAACAACAAAAAACATTATAAAAAACTGCTTTAGAAGTCAGTAGTTTTTTATAGGCATATTATTGAAATTATTAAAATAAAATGATAAAAAAAAAATTGTAGAAGTTTATAAAAAATATTTTTTCACATCATGTGAAAATGAAAAAGTTCAACTTTTAAAAACACATTTCATTAAGTCAGGATGCCTTATTATATGTTAATTAATAATAAATAAAATAAAAATAATAATATATAAAGATTTAAAATACACTTAAAATGATTTTTTTTGGTTATTTTTATAAAAATGTGTACTAAATTGACATTAAATTGTTAATGAACTATTTCCTAATTGGAATTAAAAACCCTGAATCTAAAGTATATACTAATGACTTGTTGTTTGACTTTGAAAATCAAACTTTATTGAGCAAACAAAAAGAAAAATACCTTTAAAGTACTGAAGAGATATATACCAGATGCTCAGCATTAGCTAGTCACGTCATTTAAATATCAATATTTCCTGCTAAGAACACACATATGCATATCGTTTAGTAATTGCCATATACGTCACTCTAAGAAGCCAGATTTAATCAATCCTCTCTAATCTGAGCCATTTAAAACTATTCAAAACCACTGATTTCAAGACAAATTTACTGTAGACATATCAAAATGATGCTAAGTCCAAAACAACACCTTTAAGCTGACCTTTCTGTACAGTTTTTCACAAACTTGTGTCCCCGGCTATGACCACAGGAAGTGTCTTGCAATTATTTGGCAAGTGTAAACGCAACTTTAGCATGATTTACAGTTGTATACACTTGATACAAACACAGCACTTCGTCAACTAAACAGTGACAGAGGCGTGAAGTACACATGCCGTAAGCAACAACAGACATCAAACAAAAAAAACCCTGTCCTCACTTCGCCTGGCCCACAGATTGCTCTTTCAGTCATTTGGTCCACTTCTTTAACTCCTTTCTTCCAGCTGTACAACTACATCAAAGACAGAGACCAACCAACTCAAATCTCTCTGAAAAGGAGATGCAGGTCTATTCTTTCTTCTTATCAGTTCGTTTCTTCAAGCATTTACATATTACACAGTTTGGTGTCGGGCTGGGCGATCATGACGATAACATTTTTCATATCAGTCGATCTCGTAACTATCACGATAAATGTCAAATCTTTATTTCTTTCAAGTTTAAAGGCAGAGTTTTGCTACTGAGTGAAAAGTTGTAGAAAAACCAGACAGTTAATTGTGGGTTTAATCATCAGAAGATTCAGAACATGACAAACACTTGCCAAACAGCCAGGTGAACATTTAAAAAAAAATGTATATTACATATTTTCTCTCTTAAAATGGCACATTTGACAGTAGCTTGAGTTGACAGTAGCAGTTGCTTTAGTTGGGATGCAGATGCAAATTTATGTTCATTAACAAAACAGGAAAAATTATGTAAAAATTGTACCAACCTCATTTTAAAGGGCAAAATTTTGTAGGGTAAAATTTGGTCTTCCATAGTATTTGGACCACAGGTAAAACCACTCATCCCCAAAACCACTACCATGGTAAAAAGCAACTATTTATAAAACAGTAGCCTAAAGACATATATTATAAATACAAATGCACACAAACTGCTATAGCTTATTTACAAAAAAATACTGCCAATTAGGCCTAAATCAAAGTCCCTTTAAGACAAGTCATTTGACTCGGCGGCCAACTTTGAAACGCCTCTCGGACATGCAAGTGCAGCTTCTATCTCTTTGAATGGGGAACATCAAATTCTTAAAAACTGCCAAGCTTACGATTAAATTTCATATTTGAAATCACCAATGAAATCTGACAACAACTGCTTCATAGATTTTGTTTCTAAACGCTCAAATCATGACAAAAAAAACCTGCATGCGCAGTCCTAAGCGCACATCTGAGAACACTGACCGTTTCTATAGACGAATCCGGCGAAACTACCGGAAGTAAGCGGGCGCCATAACTGAGCTGTTGCTGGGTAGCGTTGCGCCATTGCCTCCTATTGTTTTAGTTGCAACTTGCGTCCACTGGAATAAACAGCCCGCGATTTACAACTGTCACTAACGTTACAACTTTTATAATGTCGAGTGGGAAAACATGTTCCGTTTTAAATTGTTTCAATGGCGGCAGTAAAGGGCGCATTGGGGCAGTAACGTTAGTAACATTACTGTTATGTCTGTTGTTAATGTTTGATTTGCTTGACTGTGACAGAATTTTTTTTAAATAACAAATTAAATTAAACATAATGCAGTTTTTGTTATAATAACAATTATTTAATGACAAGTAAAAAAATAGAATACATATGTATTATAGTGCTCAGCAAAATCTCCTCTCTATCTATTTTTTCTATTCAATTAACATGCTATGGTCATTAAATGGCTTTCCTGAGCTAAATGTAACGTTATGTGACATAATTGTTCTCCTGCTGTTATATTGACCTCTTTCCATGGTTTAAAAACACGAATTGGTCGATATTATATATACTTTCTACTTACCCTTGCCTTTTGCAATGTGAAAATGAGATAAATAATGGACACAAATGAAAAACATGAATTCGTTTATTTGATGTCATTCATTTATTTATTGTTGCCAAATGGACAGATCTTTTTATAGTTTCCTCGTTAGCTAACGTTAGCCTAGCTAGCTTGCCAAGCTATTTTCATAAATAATCTGTAAGATCGTTTGTACCTTCATCTGTGACTGGAGGCCACTGTCTAACATCATCAACCCAACAAGTCATTCTGCCTGGCTGTAGCTGTCATCGAGGGTGCGTTATCATGGAGGTTTGTTTACATACCGGTAACAGCTCAGTAATGGCGTCGCCACAAGATGGCAGCCTACACAGAACGCTCGTCGGATTCGTGTATAGGAACCGGAGCTTCCAAAGGCAGCTGCAGTGATGCGATGACTTTACCAATCGCCGATTGGCTCTTTTCTTTAGAAGGCGGGACTTATTCTGCCATATTTCGCATTGCACTTTCTCCCATTCATAGTAATAGTAGTGCACAGTCTTTCTGTAGGCCTATATAAGGACTTTGAATTACATTACTCATTTAATGTCTACATTAATAATAATTGAATAAAATTTGGTATGAATATCCCACAGTTCTGCCACAATCTCGTGGTTTCAGTTAGTGTTACTACAGTAAATCATGGTAAAAGTTGGCGACTTGTCGATTGAAAAGGCTTCTATAGCTTTTGCCTCAATGTTTCTCCTGTTTTCCGTGTCAGTATTGTTCAGAAAGTTTGATTTGTGGTTTGTATGGGACAACTCTGCTGCACCGAAAGCGAATGCGTCTCACTGGATCTCACAGCACTGGTAACTGGTCGTGTGATTGAGATGGTCAGCGAGTAAATGCATTCGCTCTTAGCTCACGCTGTGTTTTGAGCCAAGCTGATAAATGTTTTATGTGGCGCGTGGCAGCTCTGTTTCGTTCTGCTTTTGCCGCGTTTGCCATTTAATGTTTCTCATACGCAGGAGAAATGGCAGCGCTTATCTGTTATAATCACCGGTGCAACGGTCTGCAATAAGCATGCACAGCATTATTTGCATAGTGCATATTGAGCTTTTGTCATTCATTTGAGAACATAGGACAAGATGGTATAAATCCCCATTTTGGAAGCTCACTGCAGTAGTTGGAAATAAAGTTGCCACCACCAGCAGATGTTATGGGCCACCAACAGATGAAATAGGACCCATTTTCAGTTGTGTTATAATCGAGGAAAACTATATCGCTATCGTTTTATCGCCCAGCCCTAGTTAAATGGGACTATTGGCGATGCATATTCAAGCAGTATAATTGCAGCATATGCTTCCATCTGCACAGAAAAGCCTTTGGAATGATCCACCAGAGCCTGGGAGGATTCGGACACCTCCTTCCCCGGCGAGCACAGAGCAGTGGGGATTAAAAAGATAACCTCGTCCCAACAGCTGCACTGTTTTATGAGATCACACGGACCTCTGCGGCCCAAATGTGCAAGAAAATACACCACCGTCCGCCACCAGCATGATGCATAACCACGACCCCCCCCCCCCCCCAGCACAATCTCCTACCCAAACAGACGAGATTATTCATCCCAACACATTAGTTGAAGGATAGGCTTTATTTAAAGAAAATTAGATTATCAGCCCTTGTGACTAACCTTTATTACAAAATATAAAGGTTGTTCAATGGTACAGTATAACTAGGGATTTTGTGTGTATACATATTTGATTTAGGCTATCTCATATAGGAAGCATTTAGTTAAGAATGAATGCGGTAGTAAAGCATGCCGGTGATCATCTTTAGCTTCAGCGCATGCTGCAATGCACACTTAAATAACTATGATTGGGACTGTCATATTACATAACATTATAAAGAGCACTATTGTAATAAAAACGTTGTGAATTCTTTAGGTTAGTTAGTTGCTGTCTTTCAGTGCATTGAAGAGCATTCTGACTAACACGTAACTTAGTTCAAGTTCACTTTTGTGCAGATATAATTGTAATATGTTTGTTTTGTATAAATATACGGTTAATCTCATATTAGGATGCGTTTGGTTAAGTTAATTAATCCACTAACAAAGCACTTCAGTTTCCCGGTGTTCATTCAGCTCTTCAGCTTTTATTTCTCACATCATTTTCATAAACAATATGGTTAAATTAAAATCATTTCATTATTGTCCACACAGAGGCTATTACATTTTTTTTCCCTATGGCATTATTTAGGCATAATTTTATTTATTTGTAAGGCAATTGATTTTTTTTTTTTTTTTTATCGTTTCTGATGATTCTGATAAGTTACCCATAGGAGAATAAAATTAATTTTAGACAGACAGATCTAGACAGATAGTTAGACAGATATACCATAATTAGAAGCCACTCAAAGATTCGTTTAAGGAGTTTCTACAAGTTCAAACTTCTGTGGACACAAATCTTTCTCCCAGTACACATCTGAGGTGCACTATGAGAAAGAAAAGGGAAAACAGATGAACTCCAGAAACTTCGTAATGGTTTTAGAGTCAACGGGCCAGAGATCTAGAGGACAAAAGCAAAGCGAGCCTCGTTTCAATGGACATTTAAACACTGCGGCTTACTAGAAGAAACAAAATCAAGCAAAAGTCCAGCAATAAATTTCAGCCACAGCGTAAAGATCGCTAATCTCTCTAAACAGACGTCCCTAGGAGAACTCATTTCCACTCTATAACCAAGCACCCATATGACTTAGGAACTTCCGCTCTTCTCTGACTTTTGTAGTGCCGGGAGGGGTAGTTGAGAGCACCTGGGCCCACCGGGCTCCTCCTTTGTAGATGAACAGCACAAAGAAACAGCTGAAGGAGTCTGAGCTTGTCACCAGAATTAACCGTCTACAGAAGGGAGGAGCACAAAGGAGGCTAGAGGTTTACGAACACGTGAAGAGTCCTGGAAAGTGGGTAAAAGAGCTTCAAATGAAAAGCTGCTCATCTGTCTTCTTCCTCTGTCCTCAATCTCCTTTTACCTACCTGATCTGTCTGATTACGATCAAAACCGGTCGCTCACTTCCTCCAACCCATATCAGCAAGAGACCATACAGTAAAGCCAAGAGATTGCGTTAAGGAAAACATGCAAGTATGCAAAGCGTTTAAAAAAATTAAAAAAACCAAGGTGAACTCTGTGACACCTTCTTATGATCCTAATAAAATAATTCACACTTAAAGTCATATTTATATCCTCAAAATGCATTTTTAAAAATCTATGCATCTATCTTACATAGTCTACAAAATAAAAAATAAAAAAAACTACATAAAAATAACAATAAGATAAAAACAGGAACTGGATGCTACATTTCCTTCATGTTCCCCCATAAGTCCTTTTATTCACATGCAAACTTGTTTAATTAGCTTAAGGAGTGATTGGCATTGCCAGTAGGAGCTTAACAACTGCATCAAAAGTTTTGTGGTTATTGTTATGCTAAAATTTAACAAGGCCTTTTGTTGTTCACGCATGTTAAATTAGCAATACATGCAACAGATTTTCCTCAAACGCTTTTATGTTAGAATACAATACACACAAAAAAAATCACATACTGGGTTTGTCCACTGTCCATTGGCATCATGTGTATCAGTTCCATGTGAATTATTGAACTTCATGTCATGTGAAGACTTAAGCATCCTGAACTTAAAATAAAAGAGAGCAAAGGACTGGTATTTGTCCATGTGTTTTAATCAGACACGCCATCAAGTTTCTGCAACTCCAACGAACTTTGGATACATTTAACATCTGATATCCAACAACTACTACTTATTAAATCTGAATTTATACTAGAAAAACTACAGAGATGAGGCTCTGACATTTGGTGATCCTTGCTGGCAGACATTACCTTACATAGTGACATGTCAACAAATGAACCACTTGCTATTGACGTGACCTGAATAAATCAGGTTTTCCTCCAAACATTTAAGAACACCGAGCCCACACTCTAAAAGAACAAATAACATGACGGTCTGTTCTCATAATTGCAATATAATAGCTTGTAATAATGCAACAACGGCTGCATACAATACAAACAAAGTAGCCTGCAATAATTTAGGTACATTTCGGCCAAGAAGAAGGAGGTTTTTTCCCTCACTCTTGAAAATTAAAGGTTCTGCAATGGTACTTTGCAGCAGGAAATTCTTGATATTACAAGCTTTTTATTATAATCTTGGTTTATGGGTTCTTTAAAGGGATAGGCTTGCTCACACAAAAAAATTATGTCATCATTTACTCACCCTCATTTTGTTACAAAGCTGTATGGGTTTCTTTCTTCAGTGGAACACTAAAGAAGATAGTTTAAAGAATGTTGGTAACCAGACAATTGACGGCACCCATTGACTTCCATAGTATTTTTTTCATACTATGGAAGTCAATGGGTGCCGTCAACTGTTTGGTTACCAACATTTTTTTAAATATCTTTTGTGTTCAACAGAAGAAAGAAACTCGTACAGGTTTGGAACAACTTGAGGGTGAGTAAGTGATGACAAATTTTTCATTTTTGGGTGAACCATCCCTTTAAAGCACACTTATATAAATGGTTTTCTTATAGTACAATGGAGAAAATGTAAGCAAATTGTTCTTTGTGGAACTTAAAGGTTTTCCAATAGAATTAGGTTGTAAAAACTTTTTATCTTTACTTTTTTATAGGATTGAAATGGACTAGATTCATGTTGTTTTGACAACTTGGTAACGCTATATTATAACATTTAATAAGTCTTTCGCAAACACTTTTGCTCAAATGTTCATATAGCCTACATTCAAATCTGAATATATCTTACAATATATAAATAAAAGCATTTCTAACTATTCCAATGTATATTAACTGATCATCTTAACCATTATTTAAGCAAATAAGTTTGTTGGAATGGTTTAGTAGACTAGTCTGTCTAATATAAAAGGTCTATGTGTAGTGGCTGGTAAATGTTAAGAAAGTTTGAATACAATATAGACGAGTTGTTGCATTGCCTATAATGACTCAATGAATCTGAATTAAAATATTCACACGGTTCTGCTTGCTTCCCCCAGAAATAAAACCAAACCAGAGTTCAATATCTCGCTCTTGCTAGGGGTGAATATAAACATCCCAGCAAACCAATAATGAGTACATGGTGCTAAAACTATAAATATTTAAGCACAGGCCTGTTTGAACGCCCATTTCTCACCAGCAACTTTAACAGCAAAGTTTTCAGCAATGCTGCTCAATAACATTATGAAACTATCTGATATTAATCATACGTGTCCAGGTTTTTTTTAAAATAGACATTTAATTAATAGTTTTTGTTCCAATAGCCTAAATAGGGAGTTGACATTATGTGATATACTTCACCAAAAACTATTTTGCTTAGCCTATTCTTTTACACTGAAAAAAAGTTGCTGCCAGATTTAAGTACAGTCAACTTGAAGTGATTTCAACTTAAATGACATTAAACTGACATAAAAAAGAAGTTGATTCTTGTATAACTTCAACTAAAAGGTTAAAAACTGTATAACTTATTTTGATGAGTTAATGCAATGTAAAATCATTTATTTTCCTAACTTATTGATCACATAATTGTTTACAGTGTAGTGTATAATTACTATTCATACAGCTTAAGAATTTAAAGACTGTAGGCTACTTCTAAAAATTCATGTATTACCCTGCAGGTACATTTTAAACGATCTAGTTAAGTAAACAAAACAAAAAAAATTGAAATGTAGACTAGACATAAAATTTATATACGTTCAACTAAAAAAATTATGGACACACCAACTAGGCTACCCATTTAGACCTTATCCTAACTAATTAACTTTCAAACGAATTACCTGTTGTGCACAAGTAATGTTAATTAAGGTTATGAATTTATTAAAAATGTGTTGGCTCTTTATATTGGAGGTATCTGGGCTTGCTGAGAGTCTTTCTTTTTTACTCTTGAACTTCAGCAGTGTTTCCGTTGAAACTGTAACCTTAGTTTATCCGCTAAATATCCAATACTAGTATTCAGATGAAGGTCAGGTAAAAAAACATACTTTTAAAAACATTTAAAAGCCCTTTTTACAACTTTACACTGTTTTATCGCTGTTTGACATCCGACACCACCGAGGCCTCCATAACACACAACCAGAGCAGTTTACTCGTGCTGGGAGCTAAAAAAACTCCGATCAAACATGTCAAATACTCACATCCCACACATCCCAAAATGTGGATTTTGGTTTTAAAGCTTCGACTCAACTTCCAGAAGTGCACATCTGGGTTAACAGACCCGCCGCAGACTATAGTTTAGATCAAATCAGTTCAACTTTCCCAGACTTAACCCACTAAAGTTACTTCTCAAACTATTGTTGCACTATTACTGCTACACATCTTCTGTAAAATACACGCTCGTGCGAGACAAAACAAAATAGGCAAAAACCTGCACGAGACCAACCGTGCCCTAGTTTGTTTCGCGCTCGTGCGTTTTACTTTGTATCACATTGTTCTCGGTGATATAATGACTTCAACACCTCAGAGCCGTAGGAAAAAAACTTAACAAAAACTATTTTACTCACCACGAATCACCGTCAGACTACAACAAAGCAGCAGTTCCAGCAATAAAATCTCCATCGCAAGCGCTCCGGGCTTTAATTCCATAATCCCAGCTCCATTTCTTCGAGGTATTGGTGTTAGGAGAAAGTTTGTAGTCCGTAGGTCGATGAGTCGGACTTTTTTTCGCCCGAGCGACTCTTCTAGCGATAGTAGAGGAGGCACGAGGAGGGGAATGACTGACAGCGGAAACTGATCGACGTCATCAAGTGGGATTGTGCTGCGCTGTGGCGCGTTCGCCTCGCCAGAATAATAGAAGAACTGTAAACTGATAGTAATTTAGAAAAAAGTCAAATACTACAGTAAAATGGATAAGTGTAAAGATAAATGTATAGTCGTTTCAAAAGTTTGGAAACATTACTTTTTTGATGTCTTTGAAAGCAGTATCTTATACTCATAGGCTACATTTGTTTTAATCAAAAATACAGAAAAATATTATATTATAATATTGTGAAATATTATTAGGCCTACAATTTAAAATAAATGAAAGAAAATGTTTTATTTTATTTTATATAGGCCTACTTTAAAATATAATTTATTTATGTGATGCAAAGCTGAATTTTCGGCATCATTGCTTCAGGTTTCATTGATCCTTCAGAAATGCTGACATATTATCAATGTTGGAAACGTTGTGCTGCTTAATATTATAAAAGTATCACATGTTATAAAAAAAATAAGCAGCACAACTGTTTCCAACACTGATAATAAATCAGCAATATCAGAATGATTTCTGAAGGATCATGTGACACTGAAGACGAGTAATGGCTGATGAAAATTCAGCTTTGCATCATGAAATAAATTACATTTTAAAGTGTATTAAAATAGAAAATCATTATTTTAAATTGTAATACCATTTAACAATATTACTGTTTTTTTTCTGTATTTTTGATCAAGTAAATGCAGGCTTAATGAGAATAAGAGACTTCTTTCAAAAAACTTTAAAAATAGTTATGTTTCCAAACTTTTGATCGGTATTGTATATTAGAGTAAAATATTATGCTTTAAAAAACAGTTTCTTATTTTTTCCATTGGAGTTTTTTATGTTGCATTCGGTTTTTCAGGTTATGTTTATTGCTTTATTATGATGTCGTGTGTTACCATGATGGTGTTTTATGTTTGTGTGTGTATCACAGTGATCTTTCGTTATGTTATCATGTGGGTGTCCAAATAAGTTATCAGTACAAACAGTAACAAACAGATTTTAATCACTCAAATAGGCTGGCATATTAACATTATGATTTATTGACATATATACAGTTAAAAATATAGTCAACAAACATCCACACTGTGAAATAATGATCTAAAAGTCTGGTTTTTTTTAGGTTTGTCTAAACAGAAATAGACTTTCAGAAATAAATCCAGAAGCTTTAATGTAAAAAGAGCAGAACAGAAGAATTATAAAACTCAATTCTGATGTAGGCCTATTCAAAATAGTGTAAAGTCTTCAAGAAAGCACGCTGACTTTAAATCAGTGCATTTGACTTTTTATTAGTTGTATTTAATAATAAAGACGTACAATGACTAATTGTGATGTTTTAAATCATAGGACAATCTATATATACACACTATAGCCAAGGTTGTCAACAGGGAAGGACAATGGGATCTCTTGTTCGGGGCCCTGATGAAGGGGGCCCACTATAGGTCCACTATGGTATAGCCTTCATTAAGCTTTGGGGCAAAGTCAGGGACATGACATGACTAATTCATTTCTGTTTTTATGTTGTTGTTTTAAAAAGCGGGAAATATTGTAATGTTGTGTCATTTCAGTGGAAGGGAAGTGATGTTAGACCTGCATTGCATACCCTGATCTCATAGATCTTCTGGTATCTCAGGGGATTTTTAGTTGAAGGAACATCAATGTTTGATGAATTATAAAAAATCTTTTAGAGAAATAAAAAGAGACCCAAATGAGTCCATATAGCGTATGGCTCTTCTGGTATATTAGCAATTGACTCATTTTAGTCTCTTTTTATTTCCCTGAATGATTTGTATTATTCTGTATAGAAGTATCTAGAATTTGGTAGAAGTTGATGAGACATATTTGAGTTCTTTGATTGCAGATTTTAAAACATGAGTTCTGAAACATTAGGAGACAAATGTGAGATTAGTGCCTGGAGTCGTTTTCTCCGTAGAACAATCTGAGAAACAATTGAGATGTTAAAGAGATCTCATTTTGCTGTGCTACAGGAAGAGATGCAAGTTTTAAAATGCATAAAACATGCTTTGTAAGTGAGTGACACATCAATTCTTCTCTGTACTTTAGAAAACAGCAGCTTAAACATGCCAAGCTTGCGGCACAGCCTTCTCCTTTTAGTTGCTAGCCTGTTATGTTTCTTTATGCTCATTTGAAAGCTCATTTTATAAAAAGGTAAAATACAATGATGCAAATTTATTTCGGCCTCTTTCATGATTCCTGAGGTGCTGTAAACATCAAGGATCAAACTGAACCCCTGGCAGACTGAAAGCCCTCTGTGGGTTCAATGGTAAAGTTCTGCAACCGACTCCAAATCCAAAGTGAAAGCATATGTGCGCGGTAGTGCGTGTGAGCGAAGCAGGCAGTAATTCCCGGGCCTAGAGAAATATGCTGTAATGAAACCTGCCTTTACAGTCACCTGTGCAATAGCTCTCGGCATTCTCTTTGATCCGCCGAGCACTGCGCGTAAATAAAAAATCACTTTCTCCACTGCCCGTTGTTACTTTTGAATATTAGACCTTGCATTAATGCATTCAAGACTTAATGCAAGACATATTTTGCACGTAACAGATGCCATCTGGAACAAGTCCTCTTAAAACAAAGGGTTTATAGAGGCATGATGTCAAAGTGCTTTACACTAACCCTGTTGCTTGCTACCTATACTTTTCATTGGAAACTCATAGTCAGGATTTCATAGTCGGCCTGAAGCCGCGCTGAAATAGGCTATGTGTCTGCCACTTAGTTACACAACCATGGAAAACAGCAATATTGTGCTGAAAGTTGTAGCAAATAAACGGCTAATAGCGGAGTATCAATACCAAACCATCAAAACAATGAGAGGCCCACTGTTTTGTTTGGAGAGCGAGGTTAACATTTTTATTGGAAATTCATCAGTATTGTTTCTCTTTTGGCATGATGTAAAAATTTAGGATTTAGAAAGCGAGAGATTGGGAAATTTTGAGGCCTGAGACGATTCCTTTGAGAATTACGAAAATGCAGCTCTCGACAAGAAATGTGGTAATCATAGGTTGTGAAAAAATGGTTTTTAAGGCCAGATCAGGTCAGCAACTAGTCACACAACCGCTAGGAGAAGATAACAACGGACTCCATGCTCCATCCCGTGCTTCTCTAATAAAATCCACATTTCAAGGAACTGCTGTTGTGCTTCCCCCCCAAAACAAAACCGTCCCCTGGTGAGCTTGTTGTAAAGGTGTCAGCCCACCTTCCTTTCAACTCGTTATTTTCTTCCTTGCCAATTAAACTTCCAGACCTTTAAAATTAGACAATGTGCATCGCACATATCCAAGGTGCAATTATTGGCTGACAGATGTGGCTTGTTTATGTGTGGCATCCTGTTTACTCCAAAGGCTGAATGATATATGTAGTCTACTCATAAAACACTTTGAAACCATGGGAAATTCGGGGCACACTGGCTCCAAAAGCGAGGAGACCCCTTGAACTTACTCTACTTCAAAATATCTTCTTTTGGGTTCAGCAGAATAAATAAATTGCTTCAGGTTTGGAACAACTTGAGGGTGAGTAAATGATGACCGGATTTTGGATTAAATATCCCTTTAAACAGTGCTTAGAGGATTGTTTTTATTGACAGCAAGTTAGCCAAAATAGTTCTGCGAATGGTCAAAAATACAATAAAAAAAGTGGATAATGATTTAAAATGTAATGGGGAAAACTTCGTGTGCGGCATTTGCGATTTCGTAATATAGCGTGACAAATAACAAAATGTGAGCTGTGATGTCTGATTCAAGACCAAATGACTCTTATGAATGAGTAAAGTAAAAAAAAAACAAAAAAAAAAAAGATTCACAAAACAGCCCCGAAATCAGCTTGAATCAGATGCACGAAGTCTGCGAATCATTTAAGCGTTGTTAGGGTTGTTACTGAGTTCATACCTGATTCTACACTGAACCGAGTCATTTGTCGGTTGTGTCCGATTCAAAATGACCCGGGAATCGTTATATATGTGATACTGTATACGTTGTTCACGACAACGTGTAACTAAAGAGACATATTACCAACATGCAATCTACTAATAATAGTGTTCTATTTTTTTTTTTTACCAATATGTTGTTTGTTTTTTAGCATAGGCCTACAAGGCTGTAGCCTACAGTTAGTCTAAATGTTTCATTTTAGTTTCCTTTTTTATTAAGAGCCCTGTCATGTGTTAATGTGCTGCTCAAATGGTGACCATTTAAATTTTATCTCTTTAATATATTAAGTGGAGGGAAATACATAGAAGCGCCATGATGATGGAAGTTCTTTTTTTTTGTGTGTGTGGAAACTAGTGCACAGATTTCAGCTATACATGGATCACAGAGATTTCACATAATAAAAAAGACAGAGTGCAAAGTAAGTTTTCTTTATTAAACATCTTTTTAACAGTGCAGCTATTAAGACTTACAAAATCAATTTGGCACATTTCAAACTATCATACTTCATACCATCCTCTGATCCCCAACTAACACGATCATCATCTGTTCTTTGTTCCAGACACTAAATAAACAATGGCTGAGTTATTCCCTTGGCTTTACAATAATGTGCTTCTGTGCCACAATTCCTGGTTTGGCATTTATTCCTTACTCTCACATACAAAAGAAAAGAAAAAAGAAAAGGGCATTCATAATTCTTTAAATGTTCCTGAACCGTTCCGACACACATAAAAAGGCAATTATTGCAGCCAACTCATCAGCTGCAGATGAAACACTGAACATGACAGATTAGACAAAACATATCCAAATATTGCACTATGAATCCCTTATAATGTTCGTTGAATGAAGGTTGAGGGCTAAGTTAATACTAAGGCTTCAGCCCCGTGTGCCAAGAATTATGTGGAAGCTAAATCTGCATAGAAACAAAAGATATACGTCACACCAACTCACTCGAGCACCAGCTAGATTCCCATAGCTAGAAGTCGTACAGGGCTTTCGAGCGTTTGAAATGTGAGCGAGTGCTACCAAGGGGCCTCAAACCAAAGTCAATCTGCTACCAAACGGAAATACACTGAAATGTAAACCACAAAATACCGGTCAGACCCCCGAATCGGAGTACATTCCATTGATGAGATAGTCGACCTGAGTGTAGTCCTTTCGCTTGTAGCTCTCGTACGCTTGTTTGAGAAACAGCGCCACCGTGACCACGAAAAAGAGGAGGCCAAACAGAAGAACGGCCAGCAGAGAGCTTGTGTTCAACAGGTGGCTGGTCAAAGAGTCTCCGGCCACCTTAACAATGGCTTGGTCCCTTTTGGGAATGTCCTTCGGCAGTTTGGATGCCACTACTGAGGGGCTCATTGAGGTTTTTGGCGTGGTTGGCATTGGCTTCTCATCTGAGGATGTTGGAATGGGAGAAGTTTGTACTGGTTTAGAGGAAGAATTGGATGAAGGTTTTGTAGGCACTAATGGTGAGATGTTGACAGACGATTTGGTCCCTGATGGTGAAGGTGAAGGGTGTTTTGGAATTATGGTTTGTGCAACTGTTGTGGTGGTTGTTGTGCTGGTAGTTGCTGAAGAGGGTTTAGGGCTGGTTGTGGTTGGTTTGGGTGTAGTTGTGGTGGTAGATGTCATGGCTGGTGTTGTTGGAATGGCTGCTATGATCGCTGGTTTTGGCACTGCATCAGCTGTGGTGGACTTCTCTGTTGAATTTGTCAGCAGGTTGGTAGTCACTTTAGTTGTCAAGTCGTTTTGTAAAGTGGTCGGTTTTGTAATAGTGGAAGTCGTGGAGATGGAGACGTTAGCTTCAGAGGCCGATGGTAGTGTGGTATTAGATGAAGAACCGTCTGGAGAAGATTGGGAAGAGTTGGTGCCAGAAGACCCTTGGAGAAGCGTCGAATTATTGTCCACATTGTCAGACTCTGCAAAAACAAAGTTTGAGTTGGTAAACGGTTGACATGGCTGATATTCTGAATGAGACGAGATCAAATGTGATGAGGTAATCGTAAGAAAACTTTATTCTGTTGAGTTGGAGCAGTGTAGTCTGATTCACAAACAAATTACTCTTGCCATTCTTTTTGAAACATATAGTGCAACCAGTGTAGTCTGATTCATAAAACACAATACTCTAAAGAGTAATTTGTGTGTGAATTGGACTACATTGGTTGTGGTGTTTTAGATTCTTTAAAAAGAACCAGCACATAAATTAATTATTTTAAAAAAAAAGAAAAAAAAAAAGTCAATTCTGTTAATGAATCAATTAGAAAGACTCACAATTTTCTGTTTAGAAAACAGTGTAACGAATCATTCCAAAATAAGAGGTAAAGTTACTGAAGAAAAATCAAATACTTGCAAAAGATGAAAGCAAAAACATATATAACACAAATGAATGCAGAAAAAACAAAGTAAAGGTATTAGCATTTGTAGTCGCACCTGTCTCCGCTAACAGCTCGCTGATCTTCGTGACATTTCCACAAGAAGAGTTCTGGGTATTATTTGGGCAGCTGATCAGATAACACAGAGATTGTTCTTCATTAAAAATAGCCATCGAACAGTTTTCACCTTCAGGACCTGAAAAATTAAGAACAAACAAATCAACAAGACTTCCTCTTCAAAGAAGCTGTCGCTTAAAATAAAGCTAGTTTGCAGTCAATTTCGATTGACTTCAAAACCATGTAAGATTCCTGAATTGTTACTGCTGAGTTAATGAATCTGTGCTACAGCGCAAAAAAATTAAAAATAAAATAATACCAGAATTGTGAATGCGAGTTTACAGACTGAATTGATTGATGAGCTAAAAAACAACACCAGTGCAGTAAAATTCACAAACAATTGACTATTAACAAAATCTGAACAAATTATTCAAAAAAAGCTAACGAGTAACCAGTTTGAATAGCAGTCTGATTCCTTCCAAAATAGGAGGTAAAGTAGCTGAATGAAACGCATAATATGCCAATATACGCACAAGAGATGAAAAACTGAAACATACAGTACATTACACCAATATGAACCTTCCCAGAATGGCATAATCAATTTCCAATATGATCAATTAAATAAATAAAAAGGACACTTTGTGCTACCAATAATCCAAATTTAAGAGGACAAATAACCTAAACTAAGTGTCAAGGCCAAATATATTTTATAGCCTGCTCTAAAAATGTTAAATAAAATGACCAGTGCAATCTGTGACTCATTAACCTCAGTTGTTTTCATTGGGACAGAGACATTCCCTGTATGCTCATTACTGGATGTCAAACTGCATATCCTGAGCTCTGCAGTCTTCGGGAACGAGCGACGTCTGGGAAGAAAAACAGGCCTTGCCGCACCTTTCTTTGATCCCCTCCCAACAGCCATGTGTGTGTTAGGTACTGCACACCTCAACCTCCACATCCGTCTCCACTCTTTCCCTTATTCCCACTTCCCCTGATTACTTAACCAGGTGGCTGCAGCACGGCAGGACCAACGGGGCTAGAAAGAATTTGCTTGCACTGGCACCGCAGAATGCTCCAAAATGCCCCCGTTTCCCTTTTCGGACCGAGCCAACAGACACTCATCCAGCATTTAAAGCTCCAGGTGAATCAATAATAAACCTCGGTGAGGTGAAAAATGCCGGTTGAATCATCTCTTGGTCAGCGTTGACGCACTAAATTGATAGGCCAGCTGCATCGTGTGCATTTTTTTCCCTTTTAAACACTTCTGCAGCTGTTTAAAGCAGAAAACGCATGAAAGCAAAGGCGAATGCAGTCCGGTGTGGAATCGTAGAGGACCGGTCAAGACTTTTGCAGTCGCTACATAGTATGTTTGGTCTTTGACGTGTCGAAAAAACACACCGTTCCCTGAGCTGGAATGGAATGCTTATGTATTTATAGCTCCCCATCATTCCAAACATTTCAGACTTCCAGATGGCGGTGGTGATTCTGACCTTGCTTTCGATCTCCAAACGGTTAACGTGACGGAAACTCAATACCGACTGTGTACGTGAGTGTTATCGGGCGGGGCAGGGCCAGCCGCTCTACCCACAAACACAAAACCAGCGTGCCCCTGGGTCATTTTGGCTGTCTGCGTGTTTACAGAGGTGGAGGGATAGTCAAGTTCAACGTGTGTGGCCAAAGCAAGAGGAGAGGAAAAGTGATTTAAAAAAAAAAACAGCATAGAAGGGTATGGCCCGCTGAAGCAGCGCCTGGCGCATAAGCAGAACAGCCAGCCCAGGCCTCTCTTTCATCTTAAATGCAAAACATATGGCCCTCTTTGAAAGTGCACGCTCTTCAAGGGAAAGACGTGATGTATAAAAAGACAAAACAGAACATGTGGCTTTGCTTTAAGAAAAATATGATATTCTGCAGGTACCCCGTTTAAGCATTTTATTCTCAAGCCCTGAAAAGAAACAAAGAAAACCGGCTGATTTAACTCTTGGAAATAGTGGAAAAGAATCAAACAAATCTGTCATTTACATTTTCCGCCTGTCTTATATATTTGCACGGGTCAACAATAAGGATGGCCACAGGAATGTCACTTGCCTTATTGAGACAGAACTTAGCTGATCATGCGCATGCATCATTTTGAAAACTTAAAGGGATTGTTCACTCAAAAATGTAAATTCTCTCATGTTGTTCCAAAACATGTATGACTGACTTACGTCTGCAGAACACAAAAGAAGATATTTTAAAAGTGATCCATACAATGAGAGTCAATGAGGTCCAATGTTGTTTGATTCCCAGAGTTCTTTAAAATATTTTCTTTTGCGTTCCACAGAAGAAAGCCATACAGGTTTGGTGACTGAATGTTTATTTTTGGGTGAAAATTGTTTTCTCTGACATTGAAATTCTAGCTGACTGTTCTAGGAAATTCTGCTGATGTAGATATGACACCATGGTAAAGTTCTCAAAACAACTTGCATCATTGAGGTTCTGTGTGAAAAAATGTATCCATGTAATATTATTATGTATTTTAGGTTATATAAATGGGTAATAGACATTTAAAAAAAGGAAGATGATTTTTTAGTCACGAACAATGTGTTTAAACAAGTTTCAGTTGTTAAAGAACATTTAAAGGTTTCTATGTCAGACTGTAAAACCAAATAGTTATATGTATATATATGCAGTTGTACCACCTGACATGGAAAGTGTACCAACCTACCCGTACTTGAAATTAGAATCAGAGCATTAGCATTAGATCTACAGACCTTTTCACTCACGCACAAGGATTGGTTGGGGTCATCTGGATGATGCATTATCATGTTTACTGGTTATTACTTTGTCATAATAAAATATTCATAATAAAAGAGTCATGTTTGCAGTTGTGCCACCCTGACATTTGAGAGGGGGGTGTACTAAATGTACTTTAAATGTACTAAATATATTAAAACTAAATAGGTTTTATAGAATAAAGTAAAATATGTCAATAATTTATACATTTATATTTAAATAATGAAATATTAAATATTAAAAATAATCTAAATATTAATTATTTTAAAAGGAAATAATGCACTTGGACACAAAAATGTCATTGACCCAAATATGTTTTTACATGTTTCTATTTGTTAATAAAGCTTGACATTAAAATATATCAAATATATCTAATATAAATATACCAGTATAAATTATTAATATAATAATAAAATATAAATAGTAAAAAAAAAAAGATGTCTCGTATTTCTGGCAAATGAAAAAACGTGATAATAATGGTGGTTTCTAAAGTTGCAATTATTTTTTATCCCAACATGCTATCAGTTAATACTTGAATGAAAACAGAAGAATATCTATTCAGAAATAATAAATGTATAAAAATCAAAAGGATATCTCAGATGCCCTAGAAATAGACTTACAGTCTAGTTTAATGTCACAATCCCCTGGACTCTCCACAGTCTTATTAACCACTATCTTGAAGCCATTCTTCAAATGCGTGGGCGCACATGGAAGCACAAGGAGCCCAAGGACGGGCAGCAGGACCAGGACGGGGTGGACAGTCATGATCATAATGAGAGAGAAGGTCACATCCCCAACATCTGTGGGATATACAAAAGCAATGATTTATAAAACTGTAACTCAACCCTATTTTTCTTAAATACATTAGATAGATAGATAGATAGATAGATAGATAGATAGATAGATAGATAGATAGATAGATAGTCAATTGCATCAGAGAAATGATTGAGAATAAACATAAATGTGATTCAATTGCGCCATCTAGTACACATTCCAAAACACTACTAGAACAAATTTTGAAATTCTACTGGTCTACCTGCAAAACGGCTGTTTCACAATCCTATTCACCTAGACTAGACCATAGGTGCAATAAAAACACATAAGCATAATATACAGTTAACTTTTTATATTCATTTTCAGATTATAAACTCCAATTTTAAAGTAGCGTAAGGTCTAATCCCTTGTCGGTGCTAGAAAATGTGATTTGCTGCACTGATACAGGCTGTTTTAGGTATAAGGAAGTTTCAAAAGTGAATAAATAGGTCTTGGGCGCAGCACATAAATCTCTGCCACACCCCTCAGAACGCCTGGTTACTGCCACCACTGCAAACAGCACTGAAGGGCTCACTAAACCCGTTCCAGGATGTGCAGATCATATGACTTCCATCCAGGCTTGAACAAAGGAATGAAACTCACTCAGATGAAGCAGATTATTCACGGATGGTCCGTCCTGAGCTGGAATAAAACACAGACAAGAAATAAAGCAGTCTGTAGCTATTGAAAAAACACAGGGTTAAATCACTACTCCCAAAGAACTATCAGCAAAGAATCCTCAAGCTTTGTTGCATCCATTTTTCTTAAACTATAAAGGGGTAGGACCCACATTACTAGAGGGTTTATAATTTAAAAATACACCATAATGGAGGTTAACATACAATTGCATGCTGGTACAAATCACAAATTCGTATCTGTGTGCATTATTATGGTTTCTAACACCTTAAGAGTCAGTACTAGGGTAATGTAGGTCAGTTAAGAAGAGTGACCAGACACAAACAACACCATTGTTTGTTGTTTACAATGTAACATGTGTTTTCTAACTCTTTACATTTAGCCTAGATGTTTTTCTTAAAAGCAGACCCACCTTCCTACAATAAATATATAAATATTACACTAATTACAATGTGGCTTAATTACACATGCACTTGAATGACCACAAGAAAATTAGAACACAAAATCGGTGTTAGCTATTAAAGCATTCTTGACAAATATAAAGAAAGCTCACGAGGATGCACTTACCAAAAAAATACAAAGCTTCTTTTCACAATACAAATATCAGTTTGTAGAGATGTAAACAGCAGCGTTTCCAAAACACTCTTTTTACCGTAGTAAGCAAGCTCATGAATACCGTCTCATTCCGCATGCAGTGTGTTTAATGTCACTCTCCTGTCAAATGCTTCATATTTTAATTTGGGCTGTTTAGGTAAGTAGCAGATAGCTGACAGACACGACACACGGGTGATGCGACAAGAAGAAATGCAGGACTTCCGGGTCACGTTGCGGTCCGTGAGCGTGTCAAAATAAAGGTACTCAGATCATAATTCAATTTGAGTTTATTGTACGTAGGTGGACATTTATTAACGGAAGATTAAATTACATAAAATCGTTTTAAATGACCATGAACCATGATAGTTATAGTTTTTAAAGTATAATGGGATCATATGTACGATTGGTTTTTATATGAATATTAGCAAATAACGCTAACTAAATATAAGTATTATAATATACAAAGTAAAGATGAAAGAATGCCACTTAGCTCATCTACCAATGTCATCATATCTACCAGATATATATGATGATATTGGCATTGGTAGATAAGATTAGCGGTAAAGTGAAGAAACAATCTACTTTTCCAGTCTGGAGTTTTAATTCCAAGGACTTTTATAATGGAAAAAACTAAGTCACATGACACGGAAGTACTCAGAGTCATTTTATTAACAAGCAGAAGCTTCGCTAAAAACGAGTAACCACATAAAAATAAACAAAAAAACAAGGATGATCAAGGCTATTCTTATTTTTAACAACCATGGGAAACCCAGGCTCATCAGATTCTACCAATATTTTGTAAGATAAGCGCATAAAGACACTGAAACTGCATTTGCCAAGCCAACTAATGCCATTTGTTATCATTCATTGAGACCTGAGACACTATCAGCAGATTAATTTAATTAATTGATATTTATTAAATGTTTCGTAGTTAACCATGCAGTATTAGCTTCAGATAAATGATGTGTGTCAAATATGTTTCGTGGTAAGGAATATTTGTTTTCGTATCTGATTGTTTTTCCAGCTTCAAGGTCTTACTGGACAGTCAGTTCCTAATTTGTAATGCTTTATTATATGTAGCCTCTATAATCTCCACTTTATGAATGTAAGAATCTATTACTATATCATATGTTCATAATCGTAATTTATATAATACTAAACCATTTTTTTGTGGTCTATACTACTAGTGTTTGCTTTTTTCCTATGTATATTTTTTTAGTAATGATGAGTTTATGTGAAAAGCCAGGATAAAACTAATTTGTAATCAGTTTGATCATGTTTCTTTCACAGGCAGAAGACATGCAGCAACAGATCATCCGGGAGACCTTTCATCTGGTGTCCAAAAGAGATGATAATGTCTGCAATTTCCTGGAGGGTGGAAGGTGACAGAAGGGGGTTTTACATAATAACTTACACATAAGGGCTTGCTGATATGATTTTTATCTATATTTCAGTATCCATGACTGTATAAAGATGGATGCTCTCAAAGGTTATTTACTGTAGTTTCGCTCATCCTTTTGCTTAGTTTGATCGGCGGCTCTGACTACAAGCTGATCTACAGACACTATGCCACTCTGTACTTTGTGTTTTGTGTGGACTCATCAGAGAGTGAGCTGGGGATTCTAGATCTCATACAGGTGAACATACTGCCATTCTCATGTTGTAGTACTGGTTTACAGCCACAAGGGGGTACTATCTTTTTCATATTGCCCACATATGTTTTTTGAAGGCATATATAAAGACAAGGCAAAGTTTACAACCCTTGTTTTAATGCAATTGTTCATTGAAATATCAGGATGCATTAATGCTCACTGAACAATACTAATATTACCTTTAAGTACAATTTAAATACCAGTTATTCAGTATATAATGCTGCCATCCGATACCATGGTACTGCCACAGTACTTTGTTGCATGAGTGGTTGATTCGCTCCTTTTTGTATTGTGTTACACAAAGTCTTTTAGAAATCTCTATGAAAGAACATGTTGTTATTCACTATTGTACATAATCTTATAATGCAGGTCTTTGTGGAAACCCTGGACAAGTGCTTTGAGAATGTGTGTGAACTGGACTTAATCTTTCACATGGATAAGGTCAGTTTTCAGGTGTATGATGTTCACTTCATAATGACTCATGCAACTTTTTACCTCCTTGGTTAGGCTATCTAAAAAGTGTTCTTTGGTTAAATATTTATTTGGGCATGAATAAATGGGGGTGATCATAATTTGATCCGTCGTGTAAGGGAAATGTTATATGTTGGTCAGGATTTACTTTCTGATAATGTCCTGTTGGTTTATGGCAGCACTGTAAAATACGTTCATGATAGAAGTGTGCACTACGCTGGCTTCATCAGTTATCTAATCAGTAATATTGTTTTATGAGTGAAAGGAATTACTGGGAAATGATAATGTATGGCTTTACGGTAACTTGATGGATTTGTTATATGCAACATGTTTAATAATGCGCATCAGTAGTCCTGTGCTTGTGTGTATTTTTAGGGTTGTGATTTTAAATAAGTAAAGTTTACAGTCCAAATTGAATGATTAGATTATAAAAGCCATACTACACAATAATAGGTGTGATCGTCTTTCAAATCGCTCTCATGGTACTTTGATGTCATACACTCACCTAAAGGATTATTAGGAACACTAATAGTGTGTTTGACCCGCTTTCGCCTTCAGAACTGCCTTAATTCTATGTGGCATTGATTCAACAAGGTGCTGAAAGCATTCTTTAGAAATGTTGGCCCATATTGATAGGATAGCATCTTGCAGTTGATGGAGATTTGTGGGATGCACATCCAGGGCACGAAGCTGCCGTTCCACCACATCCCAAAGATGCTCTATTGGGTTGAGATCTGGTGACTGTGGGGGCCATTTTAGTACAGTGAACTCATTGTCATGTTCAAGAAACCAATTTGAAATGATTCGAGCTTTGTGACATGGTGCATTATTCTGCTGGAAGTAGCCATCAGAGGATGGGTACATGGTGGCCATAAAGGGATGGACATGGTCAGAAACAATGCTCAGGTAGGCCATGGCATTTAAATGATGCCCAATTGGCACTAAGGGGCCTAAAGAGTGCCAAGAAAACATCCCCCACACCATTACACCACCACCACCAGCCTGCACAGTGGTAACAAGGCATGATGGATCCATGTTCTCATTCTGTTTACGCCAAATTCTGACTCTACCATCTGAATGTCTCAACAGAAATCGAGACTCATCAGACCAGGCAACATTTTTCCAGTCTTCAACTGTCCAATTTTGGTGAGCTCTTGCAAATTGTAGCCTCTTTTTCCTATTTGTAGTGGAGATGAGTGGTACCCGGTGGGGTCTTCTGCTGTTGTAGCCCATCGCCTCAAGGTTGTGTGTGTTGTGGCTTCACAAATGCTTTGCTGCATACCTCAGTTGTAACGAGTGGTTATTTCAGTCAAAGTTGCTCTTCTATCAGCTTGAATCAGTCGGCCCATTCTCCTCTGACCTCTAGCATCAACAAGGCATTTTCGCCCACAGGACTGCCACATACTGGATGTTTTTCCCTTTTCACACCATTCTTTGTAAACCCTAGAAATGGTTGTGCGTGAAAATCCCAGTAACTGAGCAGATTGTGAAATACTCAGACCGGCCCGTCTGGCACCAACAACCATGCCACGCTCAAAATAGCTTAAATCACCTTTCTTTCCCATTCTGACATTCAGTTTGGAGTTCAGGAGATTGTCTTGACCAGGACCACACCCCTAAATGCATTGAAGCAACTGCCATGTGATTGGTTGATTAGATAATTGCATCAATGAGAAATTGAACAGGTGTTCCTAATAATCCTTTAGATGAGTGTATATCGATCAGTCGAACTCACTCACAGTGTGACCAAATAAAATGATTCTTATGAACCAGTTCTTTTAGTGAATGAAATCGGACCAGTGTATTTCGATTCTCCAACAAGTGACTTTTACGAACTGGTTCTTTTAAATTATCAAAAACATAAGCAGTGTCCCATTTCAGAGGCTGCATCCTTCGAAGGCTGCGAAGGTCTCGGACTGAGCGTTGTTGAATAGGGTGGTCTAGCCTAGCTGTTTATTCATACGTCATTATTGTATTAAAGGGTTAGTTCACCCAAAAATGAAAATTATGTCATTAATGACTCACCCTCATGTCGTTCCAAGCCATCTTCGGAACACAGTTTAAGATATTTTAGATTTAGTCCGAGAGCTTTCTGTCCCTCCATTGAAAATATATACACGGTATACTGCCCTTGTCCAGAAAGGAAATAAAGACTTCATCAAAGTAGTCCATGTGACATCAGTGGGTTAGTTAGAATTTTTTGAAGCATCGAAAATACATTTTGGTCCAAAAATAACAAAAACTACGACTTTATTCAGCATTGTATTGTCTTCGGGTTCTGTTGTCAAGCCGCATTCAGTGACGCTGCTGACGTGTTATCTGGTGTGTCCGTGTATTCGGGTTCAAATAAATATGGCTGGGCAAAAAAATGCAAGTCTTCCTCTGTGTCGAAATCCTTAGACATGTTTGCGAAGATTGTTTTGTTTACAGCGTGCGTCTCCCTCAGACTGTAAACGAAGCTCGGGCGCACTGATAACACGTCAGCAGCGTCACTGAACGCGGATTGATAACAGACCCGGAAGACAATACAATGCTGAATAAAGTCGAAGTTTCATTTTTGGGTGAACTAACCCTTTAACTAATGAAAAAAAGGCAAAACCAGATTCTCATAGTCTTGTAGGTTTAAGTTTTTTTTTTTTTTTTTTCAGGTCCATTACATTCTCCAGGAAGTTGTCATGGGCGGGATGGTTCTGGAAACTAACATGAATGAAATAGTCGCCCAAGTGGAGCTGCAGAATAGAATGGAGAAATCGGAGGTGAGTTCACATTTACATTACCTGAAGTCACTCCAGTTCAGCTGACATAAGTTCATGCTACATCTTTGCCTCAACTGGAACAGGAAAGAGTATTTTAAACAGTTTAATGTGACGCATACGCATACTATATGCTAATTTTTAACAAAAATGTAAAAGAAAAAAAAATTCAGGTTAAATCGTATTCGAGTCACCTTTATTTATATAGCGCTTTATACAATGCAGATTGTTTCAAAGCAGCTTTACAGTGATAACAGACAAATAATGTTGTTCAGCTGAAGTCTGTTCAGTGTTGATTCAGTTCCGTTGTAAAGATCATCAATTATTAAACTACTTGTTAATTTCATCTATAAAGGAGTTCTGCAAAACATGATGTCATTGTCCAGCTCAGTTCAGTTCTAATACAACAGGGCTAGTACAGTCAGATAAATCATATTGTTGAATAGTATGTGTTGTACACATTCATTTAGTTTTTTACTGCATGTTTTACACAGAGCCTTTGGAATGTTTGTGAAACGCTATAAATATGAATGATATCTCAAAAGACATTTCGTCTTGTTTAGTATCACTTTGTTTTTCCCGAAACGATTTTGGCCGTAACAGTACATCATGTGAACGAACTAAAATGATATCATGTAATAGTGAAAGATGTCTCAGCAGATACCAGTGATTCATGGTCACCTGATATCCTATCTGGGATCGAGGCGATCACTAATGTTTGACAACACTTGATGCACTCTCTTATGTATACATAGAAGAGGTTAAAATGAGGAAATGTTACACAAGACAATAAAGCGCACATGGCAGAGAACAAAGGAACATCCATACATGATGTTTAGGTAAAGACACTAGAAACGTGATGTGGCACTTCATGACTTCCCCTATGTACTTTGACCTGAAAATGGTCTGTCAAGCTGGGTCAGGTTCTCTTGTTTAACTTCTGGTTAGTGTTTGAAATTTCTGAAAAAGAAAAAAAATTACTATTTCTAAATAAAATGTTACATATATTATAATAAAAGTATTTGTTTATTTTCTTTGTATTATATATTGTATTGTGCTGGGTTTTGCTCTATAGGGATAGTTCACCTTAAAAATGAAAATTCTGTCATTAATTGCTCCCTCCATTAATTAATTGCATGACGGGTTTGGAAAGACATTTTCCAAACCCGTAAGACTTTCGTTCATCTTCGGAACACAAATTAAGATCTTTTTGTCCATCCATTGACAGCAATGTAACTGACACTGATGCTTCAAAAACTTCATAGAGAGATTGTAAAACTAATCCATATAAATTGAGTGGTTAAGTTAAAATGTTATTTTAATGCTTTTAATCACGTTTAAATATTGACCAGCGGACATAAACAGAAGCTCAACTGAGCCATCTTGACGCGTGAGAACAATCCTCTTGCAGAAGCTCAAACGTGCGGCGTAACACAAGGATGAACCGCATTGGTTCTCGCACGACAAGCGAACATGCTTGAGCTTGAGCCACAACTGATGTGTGAGATGATCAATGTTTATATGTGAATAAAAGCCTACATTAAATCTGTTCATCATGTAAAGCGATCGTGTCTCTTCGGAAAAATTCGGACTAAAATGCATACACTCAATTCGTATGGATTAGTTTTACGATCTCTTTATGAACTTTTTGAAGAGTAAAAGTGGTAGTTGCATAACTGTCAACGGAGGGACGGATAACTCTCAGATTTCATCAAAAAGATATTTTTTTATTTTTTTATTTCGAGCAATATATAATTGCACATGACAAAGGCAATAAGAAGCATTTTGATTAACCTATAAAAGCCTTTAAATTCATCATACTTTCATCAAACTTTAACAAATAATTTCATCTATTGCTCGAAAAGGAGTGGGTAGAAGTCAAACTTATTTGAACCCACCCCGGTTACCATTAACAGGAAAAACAAAAACAAAACAAAAGTAGCTGCTTCCTTAAACATTGTCATAACACTCAATTACAATTTCTTTTATAAATACATATAAGAAACATGAGAAAGGAAGAAGGGGAACCCCTTCTCCCCCACCAAAAAAGCAAAACAATACCAAAAAAACAAAAACAAAACACAACATATCCTAAATACACACCATATATGAACTTAGGTAACAATTATACTAATACCAACAATGGTAATCAAATACCTACATCTTCATTTGTGTTCTGAAGATGAACGAAAGTCTTACGGATTTTGGAACGACATGAACTAACCCTTTAAAATTTCCAATGGACTGATTGTATTGGGTCACACGATTTTGTTTATGGGCCAAGTTTGGGCTTCAATTTAATGCTGATTATTTGCAGTGTGATAGTTAAAGAAAGAATTCGATTTTTGAGGTTATAAATAAATTAGGGCTGTCAAATGATTAATCGTGATTAATCACATCCAAAATAAAAGTTTTTTTTACATAATATATGTGGGTGCACTGTGTATAATTATTTTATATATATAAATACACACACATGCTTGTATATATTTAAGAAATATTTTCATGTATATACTGATTATAGATTTATATATAATTTATATTATATATAAATATAAATATTTTATATATAAATAATATTTTTTTCTTAAATATACATGCATGTGTGTATTTATATATATATATACAAAATAATTATACAAAGTGCACCCACATATATTATGTAAAAAAAACTTTTATTTTGGATGTGATTAATCGTGATTAATCATTTGACAGCCCTAAAATAAATGTTTCGATTATTAGTTAACATTCAGAATCTGACATAAGATTGATAATAAATTTACTTAATTTATAAACTAAAGAGTAGCCTATAGATCTTTCTTGATAATACATGTTTTTAAAAATAAAAGTATAAATATTATACACAGATCTGTTAATCTGCACTAAATAAAAGTGATAAAGTAATTTTTTGTTTTTTTTTGGCAGGGTGGTCTGTCTGCAGCACCGGCACGAGCTGTTTCTGCTGTGAAAAATATGAACCTTCCTGAAATACCCCGTAACATCAATATCGGGGACATCAATATAAAAGTGCCCAGTCTCTCCCCGTTTTGAGTTTGCATGTCTGATCTTTGTGTTTTATCGTTGTCATTGTGTGTTGACATTCATAGCCATAGATGCTGTCTCCCTAATGCCATTTATGGACTCCATGACTGACTGTCACATGAGGACTCTTACAAGTCCAAAGCACACTACAGGGTCCAATCATTTACACTGTACCTTTCATTTCAGACATTGGTTTGTAGACAAACCGGTGTTCGAATATTGATTATAGTGTTGTTTTGTATTTTTCTGTAATGTAGCAACATTCCACAATACTAACGTGTGATTTTTGCCAACAGACTAACTACTAAAACTATGAATGTTACACATGAATAATTTATATTGAATGTTATAGTATACTATATCATTAAAATTATGTTTTTGTCCAGATTCAGGTCTCGTTTTTCTCAAAAATGGGCTCTTTTTTACTATTATTGAGAGGTTCTATTTGATTTACGGAATGTACATTACAGAACGTATCAGCAGTGTCACCAGTTCTAAACGTAGAATAAAATTTGGTCATTGTCTCTAAAAATATAACAATCATGGGGCAAGGTGTGTTTCATGTATGACAGAAGGTCAGCATTATTTTGACAAATCATGGTTGTGTTGATGGTTTCACCATGAGTTTGCAGTGTTATAAAATCAACTTTATTGCATTGGAAACTGAGGTCCTTAAAGGTGTGGTCAAACTTAAAATGAGTTCAAAGATAGCATTTGCATCATACAGCCAAAAAACAAATGATAGCATATCTAGAAATCTCTGGTTTCATGTACAGTTATCTTTGAAGGCAGTTGTCTATCAAAGGTCAAGAGCCATCAGATGATATCTGAAGTCATCAACTCAGTCTGACTAATGCACAAGTTTTCTTTGGAAATGCAGAATGTTTAAAAGCAAGTCTAGATTTCATGTTTATCAATAAAAAATAAAATATAAAAAAGATTATCAGAGAATGGGGAATTCACTGCTGAGGTACTGCGAGCCTTCTGATTAAATGATACAAATATTTCACGCAATAAATGAAATATTTATTGCATTTAAGAAATTACAAAATTAAGACTTTTTAAAATTTAAAAACTATGTAATTTATGACATGGCAAATAAAATTAGATAACAAAGCTTTGAGATCATTGCTAAGGTGAGTTTTATGGAGTCTCCTGACTTTGTTGAATACCTCATTTATAGCTGATGCAAGTTAATATGATGGGGAGATATCATAAAGACTGATAATCATTACACCCATGCATTTACAAATAAAAGTCCAACTAGTGTTATTGGCTATATTTTCTGAGATACTAATCTTAATAATAACACCATCCCTGGAACAATGTTCCACCATAAAAAAACATGTATTCCAAAGGCCAAATTCATATTTTATTTGACAGTTTTGGGGAAGTGCAGTTTAAAGTCCAGGCTGACGACCACTGAAGGAGGTATTTTTATAAGTTCATTTGTTACTAATCCCGTCCTTTGCTCCTGTAAACATAAGTTAATTTAACTAAACTAAAGTTAAACTGTATTTTTTCCACTTAAACAGTATAGTTGTATTGCAGTGACATGTAGTTATTCTTTAACAGTTACACCAGCAATTAAGTGTCTGTACCAGCAGTTACACAAGCCCGTGTACAGATGATTCTGAGGACACTGTCTTTTTTGTGTGAAGTGCAGGTTCATGTCAGCAAATTAAATTCAGCTTTAATGGATTTACAACAGTGCACTTAGATGCTTGGTTCACTATGACCAGCCTTAACAGTATAATGTGTGATTCTGTGTGGGACATCTGATTTAATATCAAAAGAAACAACAGATTTCACAAGTGGTCTGCACATATATTTTCTTTAAATCTATAATATATGTTTAATATACAATTTATTTATGTTTTTGATGCTTTTATATCATATATCAAGAAAATATATTTATATAAATGTATTTTGAATGTATTTTAGTGATTTGTTTTTCCATATTTTTTCTACCAATTTTTCCATATTATTAAAAAAGCATTTTTTTTTATATAGTTGCATTGTAGAAATATATAAAATATTTTATTCCTTTATTCCAGTGTTTTAAATGTTTTGCTTGTCTCTTTTGTAATATATTTGGGGTAATTTTGAACGGTTTGGGTAATTTGCTAAATATATTTACAATATAAAATTATTTTTAACCATTAGAATGTTATCACATCACTGAAAAAGTATAGAACAGTGAGTAACAGCAACATTTTGATAACACATCAGGCATCAATGACTTTCTAAAACCCTCTGATATTTCAAACGCCCTCTTGTACACGCTGTTAATGGATGAACCATTCATTCATGTGGGAGGAGAGACTTCCCCGTTCTTTAAATAAAAAAAGTTGTGCAGATGTCAGTTTCACTCCTCTCATCCTGTCATTCATCAAGCATGGGAAAGGGTTTCCACATCAGTAAAACTGTCGGGATAGTACTGATTGTGGTAGGAGCTGCAGCAGTAGCCACAATCATTGCCCTCTCTGTGGTCTACTCCCAAGAGAAGTCCAAGAACAATGAAGTTAAACCCACAGCTGAAGTAGCAACATCAGTTCCACCAACAACGGCACCATCCAATGAACCATGGGACCAGTGGCGCCTTCCTCAAACTCTAAGTCCACTAACCTACAATGTGACTCTGTGGCCACGGCTCAAGCTGGATCCAACATCCGGACTCTTCATCTTCACAGGGATGTCCAGCGTGATCTTCAGATGTGTGGAAAAGACAGACCTCGTCCTCATTCACTCCAACAAGCTGAACATGACAAAGCCAGTCACCTTGAAAGCACTTGGAAGCCAGCCAGCTCCTTCCATTGACTCAATAGTGATGTACGAAAAAACACAGTATATGGTGATTAAGCTGAAAGAAAGTTTAACTGCTGGGGAAAGATATGAGCTCTACACAGAATTTGTGGGTGAGCTTGCGGATGACTTGGGCGGCTTCTACCGAAGTGAATACGATGACGAGAATGGAGTGAGGAAGTAAGAAGTTGATCTGTCCTATCTATTCATTCTGTTCTGAAAGACGTTTCGTATATAGTTAAATCTCTTTGTTGTTCTTCAGAGTGGTCGCAACAACCCAGATGCAGGCAACAGATGCCAGGAAGGCGTTCCCTTGCTTTGATGAACCTGCAATGAAAGCAGTATTCCACATCACTATTCTCCATGATCCAGCAACCAGAGCCCTCTCCAATGGTGTTGTGATAGGTAAATGAACACTTTATTCTGTATTGTTGGGGAGGCTGCTTTAAAAATGCTGCTTGCCAAGCTACAAGTTATTTAGAATTTGAAAAAGTTAAACTACAGTGAAGTCACTGCTTTAAAAAAGTGAGAGGAAAGTTCAGGATAAATTGATTCACTAAAATTAATCAGACGTTCCTATTCTATGTATGGGTCCATAATGTTGTAACTATAAAAACTATTAACTGTACTATAGAGAAGTGTGATTAATTAGTTTCCTCTGTTCATTCAAACCGATTTCAAGAAAATTTGATGAAAATCCATCTGACTGAGTTTGATCAGTCAATATCTCTTTTTGACTTTCAGACGAGGTTCAGATCACAGTGGACGGCACTCTTTTAACCAAAACAACATTTGCAGCCACAGAAGTAATGTCAACATATTTGTTGGCATTTATTGTCAGCGAATTCACCTTCATTGAACAAATAGATAAAGATCTGCAGGTAATTGTCTTTTCACAAGGTCTACAGAGAAAACTATGTTATCTTGCCCACCAAGATGATTAATTTACTAAAAAAATCCATACTGTCGTTTATACAAACAGATTCGAATTTTTGGCCGCCGAGAAGCCATAGCTGCAGGACAAGGAGTGTATGCACTCAATAAGACAGGACTGATTCTCAGATTCTTTGAGAAGTATTACAATGTCTCCTATCCGCTGCCCAAATCAGGTAAGAGCCTATGAGCAAGAAATTATGAAAAAAAAGGTTTATTTAGTTTGTTTATTGTTTTATGACCTATATTTTATGAGGCAATGAAATAGTTTTTTTATTGAAATGACAGTTTAAGATTACGTTACTACTTTTTAGACGGTTTTTAGAAGTTTAACTCATTCCTCAAAATGTTGCACAGATCAAATCGCCCTGCCGGACTTCAATGCCGGTGCAATGGAAAACTGGGGCTTAATCACATACAGAGAGACGGCCCTGCTGTACGATGATAAAATATCCTCAAATGGAAACAAAGAGAGGATTGCTACTATTATTGCCCACGAACTTGCCCATCAGGTATGATCAGGAGTCCTTTTTTTCCAATTTGAATCTCTAAATGGAAAATGATTTACAGAATGTAAAGTTTACTTTTCGCCATCTTCCTGTTTCTTTTTAGTGGTTTGGAAACCTTGTGACTATCAGGTGGTGGAATGACCTGTGGCTCAATGAAGGTTTTGCATCTTACGTAGAATATCTTGGGGCGGATGAAGCTGAGCCGAATTGGAACATTGTGAGTGTTTGAAGCTAAAGCCAGGGCAATAATGCCAGATGCTAAAAGCTATCACCAAGAGCATGAAATCATAACTGACTCTATTTCTATCCCACAGAAAGATCTGATCGTTCTTAATGATGTGCACCGAGTTTTCGCCATAGATGCACTGGCCTCGTCTCACCCTTTGTCATCTAAAGAAGAGGAGATCCAACGACCGGAGCAAATTAGTGAAGTGTTCGATACCATCTCCTACAGTAAGGTAGCGTGGGAACTGTTTGCTAAGTTGACTGTAATGTTTCATAATCAAGAACATGCTGATTACATGTGGTTTGTCTGATAACATGCAGTCTCTTCCTCTAGGGTGCATCAGTAATTAGGATGCTATCTGATTTTCTGACTGAGCCAGTGTTTACTCAAGGCCTCCAAGTAAGCTCCCTTTGTATGCTTTTCCTTAGTGTGCCATGATACAATAAAAATGTAATATGTTTTTGATCTAGAGAATGTTTTTGTACATTCACAACAAATTTGTTTTTTTAACAGACCTATCTGGATCATTTCAAATTCAAAAACACAGTGTACACAGACCTTTGGGACCATCTTCAAATGGTATGTTGTAATTAAACAAGAATGATCAGCAGCATAATTATCGGATTCGTTGGCACAAAACACAAGCGCTCATATTTGAAATGTTGTAGGCCGTGGACAAGACTGGCTACCAACTGCCCAAAACTGTGCAAGAAATTATGGACCGCTGGGTTCTTCAAATGGGCTTCCCTGTGGTCACTTTTGACACAACAAATGGCAAGATCACACAGGAGCATTTCCTCCTAGACCCTAACACTAAACCAGACAGGCCATCAGAGTTTAAGTATGTAAAAAAAAATATATATATTTAAGAAGAAAAATATTTTTTTCTAAAAGCACCTATTACTGATTTTAATTATGGCACCATTTACTAGATACTTTAAGAATTAGATATATTATACTTAAAAAAATCACCACCAGGTTTTGTTGAAATTACTATATCAGAATATTCTTTATTTTATTTTTTAGCTATGAGTGGTTTGTACCATGTACATGGATAAAGACAGGAACAGAACAACCCATGAGATGGCTGCTAGAGAAAACTGGTGAGTTTTAAGATGACACTGACATTCACAATTATATTTGTTGTGATAGTGATAGTTCACACACAAAAATGAAAATTCTGACATTATTTATTTACCTTCATGTTGTTCTAAACCTGTATGACTTTATGTGGGACTCCAAAAGAGAAGTTTAGCAGAATGCCAAAACTGCTCTGTTTCATACAATGACAGTGGATAAAGACCTAGGCCTTTGCAAAAAAAAAAAAAAAGCAAAATAAAAGTATTTGTAACGAGGTTCAGATGTTATGGGAAGAAGGAGGCGGGAACCGGCGAACAATCAACACGTTTCATAACATAAAGTAAAACAAATACACAACGAAAGTAAAAGACAGAACCCCCTCACAGACGACTGCTGTCACATATAACAAAATAAAACACAACATAAAATCAGGCCTGTTCCTCTCTCGATCTCCATTGTCATCGCTCCTCCTTTTATGCTTCCGCTCCTCCGTGAGAGACCGGTGCGTCGCGCATCAGTAATCACGCCACCGACCTCGTGCCGCTCTCTCACGGCCCTCAGACTCGTCCTGCTTCCCACAGTATTACATACCATTTGTATTCTATATTCCAAATCTTCTGAAGGCATATGATAACTTTGGCAGCTGTGGTCAACATCCACTTTCTTTAAATGCTTTTCATTAAACAGCTTGGACATTCTGCTAAATATCTTTCTCTTTTTCCCACTGAGAAAAGAAAGCCATGATAACGATGACAGATTTTTCAAGTTTGTGTGAACTTAGCACTTAATTATATTTGCAAATTATCATTGGATGTTAATAAAGGACAATATTGTATGCTTTAACATAAATCTATGTATTTCTGCTTTCCTTTTCTAAATTAGATCAAACAGATGACCTGAAAATAAATGCAAATGAGTGGGTTCTGGCCAACATCAACGTGACAGGATACTACAGGGTTAACTATGATCAAGTAAACTGGGAACGCCTGCTTAATGTTCTCCAGACATCCAGACATGTAAGAAATAAATGTATAAAAGACGCAGGGAATATTGTTAAAGATACTTATAGTTTTTGAAAATTTTGATTATTATCCGGCATAATAATTGACAGCAATCTTTTTCCATTTAGAGCATTCCAGTTATTAACCGGGCACAGTTAATTGATGATGCTTTTAACCTGGCCAAGTAAGATCCAAACTTCATTCTTCAAACGTAGGAGTGTAATTTCCAGTCAGTCCAAATGCTAAAACGTATCTCCGCCATTTACAGAGCAGGAATTATACCAACAACATTGGCTCTAAGAACCACACTGTTCCTCATTGATGAAACTGAGTACATGCCTTGGGAGTCTGCTCTCGACAACCTGGACTACTTTTACCTCATGTTTGATCGCACAGAGCTGTACGGCCCTTTGCAGGTAAGCGTCGTCTCTGGATATTTCAGAACATCAATCGAACTGAGCTTGAATTCTAACATCGCATTATTTCAAACCTGCAGGCATATGTTGGAAAACAGGTGGTACCTTTGTTTAAACACTTTACAGATCTTACAGATTGGAAGGATGTGCCAAAAGGACATACTGACCAGTAAGTCCTGCACATATAGAGACGATAAATGCTTAGATTTACTCTCAAGCCTTTATTCACTGTATTTGTTTCTGCAGATATAATCAAATAAATGCGCTCAGAGTTGCCTGCAGTACTGGGTTGGAAAACTGTACGACTCTAGTAAAAGATTGGTTTCAACAGTGGATGAACAATCCAGATGACAACCCGTGAGTTTCAATCAGGAGTACATAGAAATCTTAGAGAGTGTCTGATGATCTTTCCTGAGTGCATCATAGTTAAAATGTATACTGATGCAGATATGTACTTCTTAGTTTCAAAATAGTATTATCATTATAAATGTTTTTAATGTTTATAATGATCACTGATATTATATATATATATATATATATATATATATATATATATATATATATATATATATATATATCCCTATGCATTTAAAGTTGCCCCAAAAAGTATGTGGATATTTTAGTTACACTTAAAAATGTTTTAATGTCATTGCATAAAAAAACAAACAAACAAACAAAAAAAACTAAAGTATAAAGCGATAAAAATGTTAAAAATGTTTTAAAAAGATATTTCAAAAAACATTTTGGTTGTCACATTTTTTTAGAACATGACTGTAAATGTAATACATTATTTATTTAAAAAAAAATGAATGGCTCAGAATAGTTTTTAGAAAAGGTTTAGAATCATTTGACACCTAGTATAAACTGTATACATAAATTATTTTATTTTATGCAAACCCAAATACAAAAAAATATGTATGTTTTTTTTTTTTGGGGGGGTGCACTGTGTTTTGTTTCATGAGTTATTGCAGTATATCAGTACTTTTATATATTGTAAAAATATCAGCTGATTAGCTTGAATTAATAGATTGCCATTTAACTGTCATTTTTAATAACCTGTCACTATCATTTTTTTCTCTGCATCAGTATTCACGCCAACTTGAGGTCTACAGTATACTGCAGTGCCATTGCTGCAGGTGATGATAAGGAGTGGGACTTTGCTTGGGAAATATTTCAAAAAACTAATGTTGCTTCAGAGAAAGATAAACTGAGAGCTGCAATGGCATGTGCCACCAAGCCCTGGTTACTGAACAGGTGAGCTCACAGATTCATGCTGACAATTACATGCATCTCTCATTGTATTTAGCTAAATACATGTGCTTTGATTGATGTTCTAGGTATCTCAGTTACACTTTGGATGCATCGAAAATTCGGAAGCAAGATGCCACCTCTACCATCATCAGCATTGCAAGCAATGTGGCCGGCCAACCGTTGGCTTGGGATTTTGTTAGGGCCAACTGGGAGTACATTTTCAATCAGTAAGAAAAAAATACTTGGGGACTATGCTATTACTTGCTTAAAAATACAGCAGTTTTCTATAGCTACAATATCCCCTTTTCATTCTCCATTAGGTATGGAGGTGGATCTTTCTCTTTCTCCAATCTGATCAATGGTGTCACAAAGAGATTCTCAACTCAGTTTGAACTGCAACAGGTATGTGATCTTCCCCTTTATTTATTGTCATCTTGTACAACAGATACTTATATCTGAATGTTTCTGAATCTGTTTTGTTTTAAAAACACAGCTGATACAGTTCAGGGATGACAACGCCAACATAGGTTTCGGTTCGGGAACCCTTGCCATTCAACAATCCATCGAGAGGACTAACGCCAACATCAAATGGGTCGAGCAGAACAAAGATGCAGTCTTAGCCTGGCTCAAAAATCCATCGTAACCCTGAAAGATGAACATACTATAGTTTGCTTGATCTGAGGAGGACAGTAACACTGGAACATTGTTTTGCCTGGCCTTAGAGGGTTTTAGCATGAAAGAAAATTATTATTTATTATTCAGGATGTTCTAAATTGCAATATTTCCCAGAGCTACTTTATTCCTATGATGATGTACAGTATATACATATCTTTCTTTAAAGTGTGCCTCATGTTAAAATTGTTATTTCCTTCGATTATTTTTTGTAAAATAACTTTGTAGAATGAATTTAAATGAACTGAATATGGAAATAGTATAAATCTTTGGTATTTATCATTTTCATATTTTGTCTAATGAAAATAAACACTTAAATCCATGAACTATCTTGTACTTTTCTAGCCAATTTTCAAACTTTTGTATTGTAGTAGTAGTACTATATATGTTACTGTGTCCTTCAGATGGTAAATTATAACCATCATTTTTTAGGATATAAACTTATTTTTTATTAATATTTTACAACTTGCACAGACTCATCAAAAAGGTTAAATTAATTGAAAACATTTTAGATTATATCAGATGATTTCACAGCTGTGACGCTGCCATGTTTGTTTTTCTAAGCTTCTTCCCACGATTTTCTGCATCACATTTTACTAAAGAGTAATGGCTGCATATACATGTCAGGGAAGACACATGCCACAATATATTATCTTAGTGCACCTCAACTTATCAGGTTACTAGATTCTTTCACTGGCTAGTCTCAGTGTTAATGGATAAGCCATTATTCCCCTTTGGGAGGAGAGAAGGTGGGAAGAATAAATAAAATGCCATCACAGTTAGGTCTGATCTTTGCTGACCTGTGGTGACTGAACATGGTGGGAATCAATTTTAGTCCAATGTGTGTTGGATCCACTTTACTGGGAATGGCATCGTTGGCCACCATTGTTGGGTTGTGGACCATTCAACTCCTTCCTTCTACACAACCTCCAGCTGAGCCCTGGAAAGAGTATCGTCTACCAGACACACTGGTTCCAGACTACTACAACATCACTCTCTGGCCTCGACTTCAGCCGAACAGTTATGGCCTCTTTGTGTTCACTGGAAAGTCCACTGTGATCTTCAAATGTCTGAGGGAGACCGATGTCATCCTCATTCACTCCAATAAGCTGAACCTGACCTCAACAGATGGATATATGGCCAAACTCTCTGCGCTTGGTACCGCAGTAGCGCCCTCAATACGGAAAACCTGGATGCAGGAGACGACGCAGTACCTTGTCATAGAGTTGAAGGGAAAACTGAAGGCTGGAGAGCTTTATGAGCTTTACACAGAGTTTGTGGGAGAACTTGCAGATGACCTGGCAGGGTTCTACCGGAGTGAATATGATGAGAATGGAGAGAAAAAGTAAGTCCAACTATGTTTGAGATCTGAACACAGATCTAAAATACCACCAGTCAGGAACTCTAAAATGTGCATAATGGTGGCAGATGAAAAAAACATCTGAGATATCAAGATCAGCTTCAAGGCTATTGCAGTTGGCAGGTCACATGTTTGTTTGATGAGTCTCTTGGCCGTTTTATTTCTGTTAAACCTTTGTACCTTCATATAAAAGGAGAAGATTACTTAATGGATCCATAAAGAAGCTTTTTTATGTGTTTGAGCATTACATAACATCCAGAAGGATTTCTCATGTGTAGGCGATTCAATCATCATGTAGGCTACACATTGTTTGGACACAGAAAATACTGTTTTTCTAAAATGGTATACTAATAACCCAGAGCTTATTTTATGGTCTGTACCTACCTCTGGTGTTAGGAACACTTTATCTTAGCAATATAATGATAATTATTTCCTCCAGGATAGTTGCCACCAGCCAGATGCATCCCACACATGCTCGCAAGACCTTCCCGTGTTTCGATGAGCCTGCAATGAGAGCAGTTTTCGACATAACCCTCATCCATGACAGAGGAACTGTGGCCCTGTCCAATGGAATGGAAATTGGTCAGTTTTACTAAAGACAGTTTTACACACTTTTTGACTATGTTAACTACCATATAATGTAAACTAGAACATTTATAAACTGGGCTCCAGGGTCCCCCAAGTGTCAGCAACAAGTGTGCAGGGGCATAGAACATTTCAGAAATGTTAAAAAATGTTTGTTTTAAAAAAAAAGGTAACATTTCCTGAAGTTTACAGTTTTACATTTTCAATCTGCGTTCTAAAGACCGGTTGGAAATCATGAGATTAATCATAATTATTTTATTTTATTGGCAGCCCTATTTTGGTGAAATAGTGAAATAATTCGATTTATTTATTTTTGCTTTAGTACTGTAGAAGCATCCAGAAAATTATACAATATCAAACATTGAATTCAAGTATTGTCTGAAAATTTTATACATTTAAAAAGCCTTGAAGTTTAAAGGCGGATGGATGGATTGATGGATGGATAATCTAATGTACTGCTTGTTTTCCTCATTCAGAGAAAGTGGACACCGTTCTTGATGGACAACCTGTTACTGTGACAACATTTGAACCCACAAAGAACATGTCCTCGTATCTATTGGCACTTGTTGTCAGTGACTACACAAATATTACATCAGCGAATGACACCTTGGTATGGCCATCTGTCGCCTTTTATGAGCAGTATAGCTGCTTTAAAAGATAAAAATCGTACATTTATTGACCACCAAATGAGCTTTACAGCATATCTGCTCGTGTTGCATAGAACTAAATTATGTTTGCTCTGAACAGATAAGAATATGGGCTCGTAAGAAAGCCATTGAGGATGGCCATGGTGATTATGCTCTGAATATAACTGGGCCAATCCTCAAGTTTTTTGAAAACTATTACAGTGTACCATATCCACTCTCTAAATCAGGTATGTTTAAGCATCTAAAATCATCTCATGAATATTATTGCCTTGGGAAAAGTTTTTTGTAAGGATTTTTAATTCTCTACCTTGAAGACCAGATTGCCCTGCCTGATTTTTACTTTGGGGCGATGGAGAATTGGGGGCTGGTGACCTACAGGGAGACAAACCTTCTATATGATCCAGTCATCTCCTCTAATGCAAACAAAGAGAGAACGGCCACCATTATAGCCCATGAATTGGCTCACATGGTACTTGCATTTATAAAAGGATGATATGAGAGGTTTTACGTGGCTATACTATGTGTTTTATAATAATACTATGGCTTGTTTGTGTTTATGGTCAGTGGTTTGGGAACCTTGTGACTCTAAAATGGTGGAATGAAGTTTGGTTGAATGAAGGTTTTGCCTCTTATGTGTCGTATCTTGGTGCAGACTTTGCTGAACCATCCTGGAATGTGGTGAGTGTTCACAACTTTCACACACTACCGGTAATTAACTTAGACCTATGCATCTGCCAATGGTTGGTCAATTGAGAACATTTACCAGTCATAAACAGTTATTGACACCTTTTTCAAAGTGTTTTTTGTATTACTGCATTAAACTAATGTCATATTCATATCCTTCATATCACAAAATATGACAAAATAGTAGTTTAGCAAATTTGCCTTGCAAAATTTAAAAGGAAACAATAGCTACCTGTCGCTGAAATGCGGCCCGTGACACATCTTCATTTTGGTGACCCTGACCCGTGTGGAGACCATACTGTAAAAAAAAAAAAATAGGTGGAGAGTCTGGAGACCTTTACATTCTATGGTGGAATGGGGGAAAAAAACTTTCAGGGGACACGTTACTCGCGCCTTTTGTAATTTTCCTCAGGCAACCATTGAACCTCACACAGACTGTGATGACGCTTAAACGGACATCACCATCGTCCTACTGCAAAACAAATTACATAATTATTATTTTTAATTATAGCCTAAAGTTGTTTTATGTATGAATATTTATAACATTATTTGTGTAATATTACCTTTGCATCAAGTTACAAAAAAACCTAGTTAACGCTGCTGTGGGGGTGACGGTATTGTCTTGATCTTCTGACTATTGCGTTATCAATCTCTATATTTTGTTCTTCTTTTTGAAAGTTGTGAAAACAATATATATTCTTAATTATAAGAACATGAATAATAAAAAAGACTCATTTGTTGCTTGCTGACATATTCTTTCTCCCTTAACGCTCCTACAGAAAGATTTGATCATCCTTAAAGACGTACACCGTGTTTTTGCTGTGGATGCTCTGGCCTCCTCCCATCCCCTGTCTTCTGAGGAGGAAGATATTATAAAACCAGAGCAGATCAATGAGCAGTTTGATACGGTCTCCTACAGTAAGGTGCTGGACGTATGATAGCCTTCACTTTAAAAAATTCATTGATTAGCATCAAAGTTCAAACTCAGTGTTTTTTTCTCTGTTAACCTGCAGGGGGCGTCGGTGTTGAGAATGCTGTCAGACTTCCTTACAGAGTCTGTGTTCGTACAAGGACTAAATGTGAGCAAATTACAATGCAGTTGTTACATCAGATGATTAGGCTACATGTATATATATATATATATATATATATATATATATATATATATATATATATATATATATATATATATATATATATATATATATATATATATATATATATATAATATTTCTGATATCTGTGATCCCCCCCCCCAAAAGACATATCTTACCATGTTCGCCTATCAAAATACAGTCGGTGAGGATCTGTGGAATCACCTTCAAACTGTGAGTTGCATCAAAAAAGTAACCTCATACATTAATATTTACATAACAACAAAATTTACTCAGAATGCCAAACGAACTCAAAACGTTTGTCAGTACTGCCCTCTGTTGGTTGATTAATCACTCTCATTTAATATCTCTAGGCTGTTGATAAAACTGGAACAGTTCTTCCCTTAAGAGTCAAAGAAATCATGGACCGCTGGGTTCTTCAGATGGGCTTCCCGGTAGTCACAGTCAACACTACGACAGGCCAGATCTCTCAGATGCACTTCCTTTTGGATCCTGAGTCTTTAGTGGAGAGGTCATCTCCATTCAAGTAGGCCTAAACTCATCTCCTAAGCTACCTGAGCAGATAGTCTTGTGTTTAAATCTGGTTTCTTTAGTGTTATGTCTATTTTTACTGATTTTTATAGTTATGAATGGATTGTACCCATCAACTGGATGAAGGCAGAGGTGGAGCAGTCACGCTTTTGGCTCCTGGAAAGAACTGGTATTAACAAAAATAATTTGCCAATTATTTTGTTTTTATGGTGGCATTTTTCTCTTTCACCAGGCTCTGAATGGGACAAACTCACTATTTTGATCCATATATCTTTAGGCCTATATAACATAATAAATGAACTAAAATGATAATCTATTCGTAGGTTTTCACAATGATATGAAGACGACTGGAAATGAGTGGGTGCTGGTGAATCTGAACATCACAGGATATTACAGAGTGAACTATGACACTGAGAACTGGGAGCGTCTCCTGAATCAACTGACTGAGAAACATGAGGTAAAGACAGAGACGTGTCATTGAAATCACAGACACAGTTCTTATTAATACATCTGACCACATTTATCTCTTTATTTTATTTTTTTAAAGGTCATCCCAGTTATAAACAGAGCTCAGATAGTGGATGATGCATTTAACCTTGCAAGGTAAAATTACATAGAGCAAAAATATAGATAATTAAGAAGAGATAAGGAGATAAAAAATATAATTGTTGAAAAATATAATATAATTTTTAATTTAAATTTATTTTATAACTCTTTTTCAAGGGCAAAGATAATTCCTGTCACTGTAGCGCTAAAAACTACAAAATACTTAATTAAAGAAAAGGAATATATGCCATGGCAGTCTGCTCTCAACAACCTGGATTATTTCTACCTCATGTTTACACAAACCGATGTCTATGAACTTTTACAGGTCTGTAAAATACTTCATATATATTGAAAAAACATTCTTCCTTAGAAAATGTGGCTGAGCTATATTGATATAGGTATATTGATTCCAGATTAGTGTGAATTTTGAATTTCTTGTTGTAGAACTACACTAAGAAGCAGGTGACCCCACTTTTTGAACATTTCAAGAATATTACTGAAGATTGGTCACGTGTGCCCTCTAGCCATACAGACCAGTAAGAATCCATAACTTTTTTTAAATGTAATCAATGATGACATTTTCATTTCATGTCAATATTTTTTATTTTATATATATATATATATATATATATATATATATATATATATATATATATATATATATATATATATATATATATATATATATATATATATATATGTATTTATTTATTTATTTATTGCTGAAATGATCTTTATTAAGGGAAATCATAAACTACTGGCACATATTAATTATTCTTTTTCCACTGTGTAGGTACAATCAAGTTAATGCCATTAGATTTGCCTGCAGCACTGGTGTAAAGGAATGTCAGAATCTCACTACAGGCTGGTACAGACAGTGGATGGACCAACCAAACCACAACCCGTAAGTTTTCCCACTCTACAGGGAGGGCACTAAATATTTTAATCTTCCAGTCAAGCAATCCAATATTATACTGCAGGAGATATGCAAGACAAACACAATCTACAGACTAAGTCTTCTCAGTCTATGCATCCACATTTATTTCATTGATCTAATTCAGTTCTCTTTTTGAAAGGATTCACCCCAATTTGAGGTCTACAGTGTACTGCAGCGCTATTGCTACAGGGGGCGCTGAAGAGTGGGACTTTGGCTGGCAGATGTTTAAGAACGCCACCATCGCGATAGAAGCTGACAAACTCATGTCATCCTTGGCTTGTGCAAAAGATCGCGTGCTTTTAGAAAGGTTTGCAAGATAGTATTTTTGGGAACATACAGAAAATTTTAAAAGGAATAATTTATTTTATTGTCATAAATATAGGTACCTTGAGTACACGCTTGATGCATCAATGATCCGTAAACAGGATGCTACCTCTATCATTGTGGATATTGCCGGCAACCCAGATGGTCAGACATTGGCTTGGGACTTTGTGAGGAAGAACTGGGCGTATATGTTCACAGAGTGAGCTTTATGAACAACACACATACCCATATAGAAATGCTCATTTTTATTAATTTAAAATGGAGTTTTAATGTGATTAAACAAAATGATTTTGTGTTGCTAGGTATGGTGTTGGGTCCTTCAACTTTGCCAGCCTTATAAGTGGTACAACCAAAACATTTTCAACTGAATCAGAACTTGAGCAGGTGTGTATTTTGTATTAATACACAAAACAGTAATATTGTAAGAATTGAATTCAAACAACTGACTAAACTATTAAACTCTAACTCTATTTATACATTTCTGGGGTTTTTCTTTCTTTCTATCTCTACATGTGAAAAGCTTCTGCAGTTTAAGAGTGAGAATTCAGCGATCGGCTTTGGATCAGGGACAGCAGCTCTGGAACAGGCCATTGAGAAGACTAAAGCAAATATAAAATGGGTGTCTGAAAACCAACAAGAAATCACAGACTGGCTGGTGGCTGAATCTGCTTAAAAATATTAGACACCAAATGATGTCAGTCTCCTGTTTATCTCTATGTGTGATGAAATAGAAAATAACATAAAACATTTTTTTTGTCAACCAGAAAGCATTACCAGGTGGACTGTGTTTATTGAGAAAAACAACAACTTTTAAAGTACTTTGTTTATCCAGTTAATTTCAATTGTTTGTTAAATAAAAAAATTGTTCTGTATTAAAATAAATACTGTGAGTGAAACTTTCTTTCAGAACAACAAAACGATTATCATAGGCTACTGCACATTCCTGTACCATGGAATGAAAAAATATTTTAAATAACTTTTATAATTTATATCTTTTTTTTTGTATACATATTGTATTTCATGCTTAAATTTTGTTATCCTCCTCTAGAGCAGAGACGATCCACACTGTGAGGTTCTACAATACTGTAAAACAGTAGCATCACCTTTCAACTTTGGTTGAGTTTGTAGCTTATGAATAATGACTTCATATATGCTTGTGCGGACAGGTAACAACAGTGCATGTGTGGTTTAATGCTCAAAATAGAATGGAATGAGGAAAATGAAATATCCTTGCAGGCAGTTAAACAGGAAAATTAAGACTAATTTCTTTCGTATTCGACGGCAACACTCGATGAACAACGTACTTTAAGAGATACTAGTTTAAAAATGTGCACATAATTTTCTAAAACACGAGAGACTGAAAGAATGCAGGGCATATGGATAGAATTATCATGTTACTTGTACTTTTACCTCCAACATCTGCTTCAAATGGTAAGTTTCAAAAGGTTGACTTGTTAAAACGTATACCTACTGCTATAGCAATATAGTCAATTAATTAAATTCAAGATGTTATCCATCTCCCTACTGATCTTCATAGAGCATTACTCATGTATGCTGACAGCTTGATAAGTCAAATCATTCAAGACTCAAGGTTTAAACTGTATATTCTAGATGGAGTAGATGCAGAAATAGAGAGAAAATCACTACTTATTGTTAAAACAACAACAACAACAACCGTGTTGTGTTTCAGGTCCAGGCCACTCTTTGTGGTTGCTTTCCACTTACATTCAAGGAGAAACACAATTTCCTGAATTTAGTTACACAACAACTTTGGATGACATCACAGTTGGATACTATAAGTCAGGGACGTATTTTCCAAGAGGAAATACGACGAATGAGGATGATGTGGTTAATTCAGATTACATAAAGGGTATAAGTGACTACATGTATAACTCCTTTTTGAGAAGAGCTGCACTGTTAAGGCAAGACAGCCAAAATGACAGTAAGTATCCTTACACAAATACACATAATGACGTGAGTCAATGACGTGACGCAAATCTTTTGTCTTCCTGTATTAATCGAATTATACATACAATCTATGATAAGCATATTTAGAATGTCTTACAATGTATTTTAATATCTTTGGAGGCATAAAATTAATTTGTAATTAATTAACCTTTTCTTGAAAATAGTTTGCCTGTGTGATGATGAGGGAGGCCAGTCTATGACAATCTCCCTAATTTCCCTCACAGGTCTTGATGTTTATCAGACACTGGTTGTGTGTGAGCTGCTGGACTTCAACAATACTGGAAAGATGCTTACAAAAGATGCGGCCAGAGGCTGTACCACAGATGAGATCTGTTACTTTAACAACAAGTTTACTTATAAAGTGATTTTAAATATTTCACAAGATGTGCTCAAACCTCATTTAGAAGAATTCAAACTAAAATATATACAGTTCTATTTACCAGTTTGTATAAGTACTCTCAAGAATTACCTAAAAAAGAGACAAAATGAAGTACATAAAAAGGGTAAGTACTCAAGGCCGCTTATGACAAACATTTTAGCTGATGTGAACTGTGTTAAAAGTGCCAGTTTTTATCCTATAAATATTCAAAATGTTTGTTTCTGTTTTATGATGACCACACTGTAAAAAATTATCGTGATTTTAACGGTAAAAGACTACAGTGAAAATGTAAAAATGCTACAGTGAAAAACTGCTAATTTTTTAACAGAAAGTTTCCTTACTATATGGTAAATAACATTGATAGATCTAACGGTACATTTAATGTAATTTTACTGTTGTAAGGGGTATACAGTCAGAGACCCAGAACCAGATATGAAGAATGAAGACCCGGAGTCAGAATTATAAAAAATTAAAGAAAAGTTTTACTGAAGATAGTTTGCATTTTCACCAGCAGAAGTCAGCTTCAAGACTCACACAGGAGTTCGTAGGCCGCCCCACTTACAGTTACAAAGATCACAGCAGTTATACCATTTCCAAGGTCTAAGCTACGTCATTGCTTACAGGTTGAATGATTCTCATTGGCTAAGAAACATTAAGAGCCTAAACAATTTAACACATGTGAGGAGATAGGGGTGCCTATCGCCATTAGTCAAGATAGTTGTTGTCCACTCATTAGATTTAGGTCTGTGGTGGCCTCGCAGGTTAGAGAAGGGCGCCGGGGTGTCTGGTCCGAACGTCCAGAACCTACATAGAATGTCATACGCACACACACACAAATAACAGACACTAGCAAATAACAGCTCCCATCAAGGCTGAAGAGAGTCTGAGCTCCTTATTATCAGTCAAGTATACCAAAACATATTGCTAAAACCTTCACTCGTTTGGGAGAAAAACAGATAACTGGCATTTACTCCCAAGGAAGGAAATATACTGGAAAGAATACATTTTAATACAACAATTAAAGTTCGATATAGTAACGCTCAATAGCTTGACCATATGGCCAACGAAGGATCATATGTGTCCACGCTGCCTTTAGGACCCTCTATAAACCTTTCTACTGATCCCAGAGAAAGAGAAAGAGACAAACGGCCTTGTGGGTTACGTGGCCTTCGTGTCCTGCGTGTACTACGTGCAATCTCAAAGTAAGATTGGAATGCACCTAAAAGAAACTGGTTACTTACATCCATGCATTTAAGAAAATATAATTTCACAAGCACAAAGAATATAAAAATTATTATGTGATAATGAATATATTTGATTATTGATTTTTATAAAGGAAGTATACAACCATTCAAAATGATATATGATTATATGTATTTGAAGAGGCAAGGGATTTTGACCAACCCTTCACTGTAAAATATTTTTTGTAAGTGAAAAAGAACAAAAGTCATTGTATCATTTACAGTGAAAAACCGTAAATTGACATTCCCACAAATCCCTGCATGACTTCACTTCACATTTGATGTATTTTTGTTGAAATAACTGTTTCTTCATAGTTTTGGTTACATTTAAAATTGTTAAATAAATGTTTATTGCATTTTTTTAAATTTCATGTGTGTTATCTATCTATCTATCTATCTATCTATCTATCTATCTATCTATCTATCTATCTATCTATCTATCTATCTATCTATCTATCTATCTATCTATCTATCTATCTGACTATCTATCTAATTGCATCTATATCTGCTCTGCCTGACGGACACATTGGCGAGAATATCAGTTTTGTACATTATTTCGTTCTGTTTACCATCTTATTTATGAGGATGAATTGTAGGCTATAACATGGCAATATTATTGCAGAACATATTTCACTTTTCTGTTTGCAAATATGTGTTAATTTGCATTTCTGTTGCAGATCGATCAAACGGGTGTTCGTGTAGGCTGTTAATTGTAATACTTGCTTTGTAAAGTCTTCGTGTTATTTATGAGAGGCAGTATTGCCATTTATTTTACACAACGGTCTACAGTTTCACACACTTTCACGTGTTTCTTCCATCTGCCGACGGTGTCGCCATTTCTCATTTCACCCGTTTTTGTGCGTACGCCTGGGTCAGAGCTTGCGTGAAGGACCACACATTTTACCGTCAAGTTTGCTTTTTATAAATACCAATTATTGCGTAGAGAGCGGCGTACGCCTTCTTTTGTGCGTACGCAACATTTATAAATGAGGCCCCAGGACTTGGATCAGCAGGTCTTGCATCAGACTGAAGGGTTTTATTCTGCGATAACAACCGGCTGGATGTTATCCCGCTCATTACATGGCTACTTAAATAATTAGACATGAAATATTTACTTGAGTTGAAATATTTTATTAGGTCTATAAATGCAAAGCTTCCGGCAAGTTCAAACTAGATAGACATTTAAGGGATACAGTGCAGTCATAACACTTATTAAACTGCATTTCACCACATAAATAATTATGGGGATAAGAGATATTGATTTGAGATTAAACTGTTTTAAAATTGTAACTGTTTGTTATCTGATAATCCATTACAGTGTACAAAACAATCGTTGCAAAATGGTACTGTAGCTGTGTTTTTATGAAACAAGAGAGTGAGTCCACGATACCCCGGATGACACAATTAAATGAGTGTACAAAAAATGTTGATTTAATTGATTTAAAGCTGTTTTAATGTTTTATTAGCTCACCAAATGCAAAACTTCAAGAATTGTTTTTATGGTCCCTTTAACATATTCTGTTGACTCTAAGTACAGTTGCACCTACATGTCAAGTAGAGTATGATGGTGTTTAATGTTTGTGTGAATGACACTGTGCAGCTTCTTTAGTAATAATTTTCTTGTGGAAAGCTACTTGTGATGAGCTTAGATTGATCATATGACTCTCATTACTGCTGTGATTGATGGTTGTCAATGGTACAAAACAGATACTAATACTTCCATATGTCGGTAATATAACAGCATATCAGATAATGAATTCCGGTTTATTACTGTAAATTTTCTATTACGTCTAAAACCTAAAATGCTGCTACCGCATATTTTACGGTAAATTTCTGGTAACAACAGCTGCCAGTTTTTTACCGTAAATTTAACGGGATTTTTTTTTTTTTTTTACAGTGCATGGAATTCTTTTTATATCTGCCATTATAAAGTCCATATGTTTAAACAAAATCTAGCAGGCTCTGAAATAATATTCTTAGTGTCAACCTAAAATCTTCACATTAACAAGCTGTCAAAAGTTCTTTGATGTAGAGTAAAATAACCACTCTTTTTTTGTTCCACAGCAGATCCAAAAATCACATTTTTTCAGAAAGAAAACTCAGGAGGGTTTCGTGTGAGTTGTTTGGCAACAGGATTTTACCCTCGTCACATCAACCTGACCCTGTTCAGAGATGGACAGCCTGTATCTGATCATGAGATCACTGGAGGAGATCTGCTGCCCAATGGTGACGGGACGTACCAGATGAGGAAGAGTCTGGAGATCAGTGCAGACACACACAGATACAGCTGCTCTGCCACACACCTCAGTCTGGACAAGACACTGATCATTGATTTAGGTAATGAGCTTTTTCAGAAATGGAAAGTATCAGATAAAATCTTAATGTTTTGATTTGATTCTAAATGCTTTCTCTTTTAAAAGAGAAACCTTCCAGACTTCACATAGGTGTTGTTGTTGCTGTTGCTGTCCTGATGTTGGTGATATGTGTGATTGTGGCAGCCAAGGATTATAAGGCCAAGAGGTAGGCCAATTTAATGTTCTGGTATGTTTTTCTTCAAGATAAAATGTGATCTATTTGAATATTTACAAGATCACTTTATGTATAATGGAATAATTGTGACAAATACTGAAATGCCATGTTTTCTGGTGCCATGAACAGGAACATACAACATTAAGACCTCGCAAAGACTGAACTAGACACAGGGTTTAAATACACATGCAGGCAAACAAGCTAAACAAGATAACAAGGAGGCATGGTTAATCAAAGACACCTGGGGAGACTAATAGACATTAAAGGGAACTGCTAAACATGGGACAAGACAGGGGAACACAGACTGGAATCATAACTTTGAAGATATCCATCCATTTGAATGAGGATCAAACCATCACATCTTCTGCTTTATTCATTGGAGACCATCACAAATGGAGGAATAATAATCTGAGATTTCTTTACCATCTGAGCCAATGCAATATTTGCTTTTAATAAGCTGTGAGATTTACAATTGAGATTTATATTCATAGATAGGGGAATAACACTAAATCGACAGCTGATTGTTTCTCCGTAATATTGTTTTGTTTACAACGAATTTAAATTTATTTATAGACAACTCTGTTGTCAAGAGGGCTTCTATAAAGTGTCTTTTTTATGGTGTTGTAACATATAGTGTGCTAAGCAATTAAAAGGATACAGGTTTGTTAATTGATTTATATTTTACAAAACGCAAAACCAAAACAGAATGGCATAGCCTCATCCATACCAAAATAGAGGTTTCAAAGGAATAGCCTACACACACAGACCATTACACTGTAGGCCTATGTAGTTTATTGTTACTGTGTTGCTGGGTCTAATATTGTTTTTGTGCAATCATATAGATTGTGCTTGCTGTTTTGCATTGGAGTTTTCTTTTGAGAATCTGTCTGGCTATACGTGCCTGTTTCATATTTTTATTGATTGCTTGTATGAGAAACAAGGCCATTGGATGATGGGGGGTACTGAGAGAGCAAATATACATTAAAGATTTTGGTGTTTGATTTAATCTTTTGTTTAATTATTGTAACGTTTGAGGTGATAATCAACTGACCAATTCAATTAATTTATCAATTTAAAAGTGAGCAATCAGAGAACATGCCAATTGTCCCAAAACAAAACCTGTTTGCAATTTCATCCATCTGAAATGTGACATAGTCTGACTAATAATAAGTCAATATTAAGAAGTACAATAGCTCACACTTTAAATATACTGATGTGCATTTTAGTGTTGTAATAAATACTGATGTGCTTGTTAGCAATTAGGCTACATGAAAGATTTTGGTCTTTTGTTTTGTGTAATCTTTTATCACAGATTAAAACATTATTTTAGTAATCTAACATGTTTTCCACACAGAGCCATATCCTCAGACACCATGTTAATACATTTTTTGTATACATTATTTGTATACAAATTGTTTTTAAAATATCATTGCAAACGTCTGCACTCGCTGCCGTTCCTTTCACGGTAGGCTACATGTTGTCACCTAGTCTATATTTCGATTTACGATAAAATCAAGTAAGATTGTGCAGAAGTTCATGTCTTTCTTTTTAATGGGCATATTTTTAGATTTATTGCTTCATCATCATCATGTGAAAATATGTTTGGCAAATTTTTATGCTTGTTTTAAATTATTTTGATTCAAATTGAGGCCCCCTTAGAAGTTTGCAGAGGCCCCCTTAGTTGAGAACAACTGCTATAGTTAATGGCTCATATTTCCTGTAAAACATCTGACAGTCAACCTGCTCTGATTGTTTAATGGAGCATCTTACATTACACAGGCACATTCTTTACTTTTAAAATACTTTCATGGTTATCAATTCATTTTTATTGTTTTTTTTTTTTTTAGTTCTGTAATAAAATAAATAAACATTGTGAGTAAAGAAGTCTATGATGAACCAATACACATCCCAAATGATCTAAAAACGTACTGACTCTCCTGATTCGGATGGTTGTACCGGAAGTCCCGCATAGGAAGTTCGGATCATTTTAACGTTCGATCTCGTTCATCAAAATAAACGAATTCGTGTCAGTTCGTTCATTTAAGTGTCTTTAAATTTTATACTTTTTTAACAGTAACATAAATAATTACTTTAACTTCCGAGTCGTTCTTCCTTTGTCACGTGACAGACGCAATGAACGGATCGTGCACGAATGACCCATCACCCCAGTTCAATCGAAAAATTGAATGAAAAAACTAAACATAGGCTGAGACGCAGCCATATTCTTGGTACCTGTGCAGGTACGCCTACATTTTTGCAAAATATTTGAAGACTAAAATCATGCAGTGCAAATCGTATGTAGTTTTTTTACTCGGACTTTCACTTTCATCTGCTTCAAATGGTAAGTTGTTTACATTTTTAAATATTATTAGAATTTTAAAACCTAATCTTTTTCAACGAATAAATTAAAGATTAATTTAGGTTATCGCGTAGCTATACACAAGTTTACGCGCCAAATCATGGGCGCCGCCATAACTCTACTTAAATGCACTTCATTTCCGCCGGAAGAGGTTTGCACACAGCGTCTGCCGGTGTACACAGCGACGGTTCCACGACTGGAGATGGCGTTACTATCCCCCACCCGAATTCAGTGCAGAACACTAACATGACGACGTGGCCCAGCATAACGTACAGCGAGATTTGCTCCTACTTCGTGCAATCCATGGCAATAGATGGAAAAGCAATTGGACAATCTGAAAGCCGTCGAGGCATATCAATATCTGCACAGCAACAAAGTCGGTTGTGTCATGTCATACACAGCTAGATAAAACAGACATAACGTGCAAATAACTATCAGTTTATGTCCGTGGTAATAGCAAATGTATCTGTGTGTTACTTTAATGTTTCTTTTAACATAATAACAACAATTGTGGCTAAATAAGTGTTTGCAGTTTATAGCTTAATCAGGGAAGACATTTACATGATTATAGGAAATAAAAGAAGCATGTTGTTGCGGATGGAATACGTGTTTGTATTTGGAAAACGGACTGTAACCTATAACATGACTTACTGCTGAGCTATAAATAAAGACATGATCTCTTTTGCAATTATCCTTATGACTCTGCATTGTTTTACCTGCTGTGTACCAACCAACCATTTTACCGGTTAAAATACCTTTAAATGTCGAAACTAACCCCTTAAAATGCAGTAGCCTATTCTACTTACAACAAAACGATTGAAGCCTCTACTTATTGCAATAAATAATGCAATCACTTTTCGCCACCGTGCCGGATCTCCGGCGTGCGGCCGTGAGAAAAATATTTTCCCGATTCATTTTTGTCCAGCTTTAACGTGTTAAAATATTTAATGCAAACGCAACATCTGTTCTTTCTGTCATCCTTTTGCTAGGGTTATGACCATTCTCTTATTCACGCAAATGCTTTAACCACTCATGCGCGACAAGACAAAAGAGAACGCGCTGTCAGTGAATGTCCTCCTGACGATCCGAACTATATCATAGGCTTCTTAGCTAGAGTGCAAAGTGTGTGTGTGTGTGTGTGAGCCATGATGATAATAATTAGGCGATCGAACTGTGTGTGAGAGAGAGGCGCGGGCGCGATACTGTGTGAGTGTGTTTGTGTGTAAACAATGGAGCGCATGGACCTCTTCGTAGCTGGTTTGCGGTCGTAGAACTCTCTATCTAACCACTCGTTCAGGTGCTTTCTCGAGTGTTTACAACCAACTATCACACACATCGTTCCCGAACCACCTTTCTTCATGTTGTAATTGTTATGTCACTGCGATATCAGCGCTTTGTCGAAGCTAGCTAGCAAAACAAACCCAGACCGCCAGAACGGAAGTGGGTTGCATCGACGGGAGGAGTTTAGGATGTAGAGCGGAAACGGCTCATAAACTTGTGTATGGGTGATTCTTTAACTATGGTACTTTTCTTGTCCCTGGATGAAATAATAAAATCTAAAAAACATTTCTTCTTTTTTGTTTTTGGCACATTTACTTCACCCTAAGGGGAGCTTATAAAAAATGTATCATGGCTCAATCATTCTTTTTATTATATATTATGAGGCCTTTTATGCATGATTTTTACTGTTTTGCCTCTGTCCCTAAGCCAGACTTTGTACCTTCAACCTTGCTTAATTCTAAATTAAATATTTAAATAATGTAGATTTTAAGTACAAATGATAAAATAATATCTATTTCAATTATACATATTATATATTGCAATATTTATTAACATTTTCCTATATTTTTCATAAGTAGAACCCCTGTCCCTTGGGTTCACTGTCATTTCCACCACACAGTACAAAATAGAATCCTGGGATCATTGTTTTAGGTTTGTTTACTTAGTAACCATAGCAACAGAAACTCCACAGTGGAACACATGGCTGGGCGAAAGGGTGACCTCTTTAGGGGGTAATGTAAAGAAGAAAAATCAAGGTAAATATGAGTAAAACTGAGAGTATGTTTATTGTTCGTCATTTCCAAACGGCTCATATTTCACATGGACGTAAAAATAACTGGATAAATTTAATTTAATGATGTGTAATTTGTGTATATTTAATGCTAACTCTAAAATGAATATTAGCAGGCTAACATAGCATGATATTTTAGAGGGAAAGGGAGGAAATGTCATTTCCACCACAGTCATTTCCACCACGGTGTTCATTGTGATGGTAAAGACAGGTTGTGGTGGAAATGACATTGTTCATGCTAAACAGCAAATTATTTTGGGCTATAATACTAAAATTTAAATGCAAAAAAACATTTAATTAAGTTAAGGTAGTAAGGAAATATTTTATTATTTTTTATAAAAATATATTGGTATTAAATGCATTTTCTGAGAATTTATATTTCAAGTTTTGACTGCAAATGTCACGTCCATAACGCTGAAATTGCCCAATTTTAATTGATCCTCAATAGTTTTGTGGTGTAGGTCTACATATTTTATAATGTTAAGTTCAAATAATACTAATAGTAATTTAAAGATGTGGTAGCATTGGATCTACTGACAAGACCCACACAATTTGCCGTAAGTGTTTTAAGAAGCTTCCTCAAATGACCGGCAACACGTCCAACATGCAGATGCATATCTTACGGCACCATCCCGAAATCAATTTAGTTGAAGCACAGAAAGCAAACCCAAAATCAGCAGCCTACACTGCTTAGTTTAGTATAATAATTTGCATAGTTAATATTGTTCTTTGGTGTTAAGTTTACACAGGGTTTTCAGATGTTATTTAATAAAAATATATTTTCTTTCTCTCAAAATCTTTTTTTTCACCCCTAAGCCCCGCCCCCGTTATAGAATCGTGATACTAACCAAATCGTGGGTCAAAAATCGTGATACGAACCGAATCGTGGGTTTGGTGTATCGTTATAGCCCTAACAAATAGTCACTGTCATCTAATCCTGTTTTCTTTCAGTTTTTCTTTTCCAATAGCAAATGTATTTAAAAAACACTGTTACCACTGCCAAAGAAAAACTAATGTTCAAAAGTGAAGGGTCAAGAGCCCAACTAAACCAAACACTGATCACCATCATGGTAACATCAAATGAAAATAAAATTACATCTAAACCTCTGTCACCTTTTAATAAGAACTTCTGTAGACGTCAGACATAAAGTCAAACTGGATAGTAATAAGTAAAGCTGGTAATGCTGTTTGTGGAGTTGTTTAATCCTCCTCTGCTGAGATCTTCACAGATTTAATGTCTTTTATCTTCAGTTGATTTAATCTTTTTTCTGTTCTTCTTGTTCCTCTTTCCTTCAGTGATTTTGCTTGTTAACAGCAGGTGTTCATCAGTGTCTGAATTAACTCACTTGTTTTAATCACTCAGTCAAATGACTATATTAGTGAACTAATGTAGGGAATAGTGAATAAGGGTATAGGGTGTGATTTGGAACACAGTCTCTGAGTGTTGACTTTGAGCGCTCGTGAGCTTAGAATTATAAGGTTCTATCTCCACTTTTGGTCGAAATTGAGTTTTTGACATAATCTTATCCATTAGGTGTTTATTAATGCCTGTGTGGTGTTATTTTTGTAAAAAAATATATTTTGTTAGTAGTTATTAATAAAATAAAAAGGTTCCATCTCACAAACCAGCAGGGATGTAAAAACTTTGATGCTCAATATCTCAGAACTTCCCTAAACGGAGAAAGAACCTTATAATTCTAAGCACACGCGCTGTTAATTCACAGTATATTCCTGTAGGCTACTTTCTCGAAAACTACATATATCACCCAGAATGCATTTTTTCTACAGTATATTGCTGTTTTAATGGAAACTAGCATGTTACTGTCAAAGTTTTGCCCTTTTATTACAGCAATTTTTGACAGTGTGAGGGACTGATTGGAAGTTGGTGTGTGGTACGGTATGATAGGGATCCTTACCCTGGCATTATACAGGATGTGGACCCTGTGGGTTGTGTATTGTGTCTTGTGTATACAGTATTAAGGTTATATTAAGGTAATGATGTCATAAAGGGTTTGCTCTAATTTGAACTAGTTTGTCCAAGTTCAGCATGTAGAAAGCAGTGAATAAATGATTTGCTGATTTTTAACACATATTCATGTTTTTTTTTTCATTTTTGGATTGTTTTTCATTTAAAAATATTGATATGTTTTTGTTTACTAATGCTGTTGCTTATTGGTTTGCTCTGGTTCACCACATAGAGCAGTAGAAAAAGAGTTTTTAAGTGGAAGTTGCCTATCTATGTCATTTCCGCCACATACTGTCTCTTCCGCCACGCCATGTCATTTCCACCACTACACATATTTTAAAGTAAAACATATAAAAAACATACAATCAAACCAAATATATTCAGTGGTGTTGATAATTGTGCAGTTAGGGGTAAGATATGTGTATACACTTTAAGAAATACATGATTTTGAGCTATATTAAGTAAATGAAATGTTCCAGGCATCTAGTTTTAGGTGTTTTTAGTGTAAACATTGTAAAATCTTTACAGTTACATTTCTGAAAAATAAATCAATTACAAATTTGATCAGAGATGTGTGTGCTATTTAATCAAATATATTTATTACAGAAGATATTTAATTATTTTCTCTTCAAAACACAAGTTTTGCTATGTGATGGAAATGACCGTTTTCTTGGACTGTCAGATAAAAATGGCAAAATATATATATTATTCAATACAAATCAGCACAGCCAACTTAAGGGAAGGTTTCTAGACAGATTGAGAAACCAAATGATACTAAAAAACTGTTTGTAGAAATGTTTTTATTTTCTGAAACTGTCTAGCTCAAAGAGTACCATAGTTGAAGAATCACCCGTATACATGTCCTCCCTGACCTTAATAGAGCGTTGGGGTAGCGGGGCACAACCTAAACGATTAGTTGTATGGTTGTAACACTGGTTGGTTTATGGTTTAAGGTTTCCATGCTAGGATGACAAAACGTTGTGTGATTTACTTATTGCCATTTAACCCTATATATGCATAAAAAAAAGATATGGGAGAACAAATATTTAATAATAGCAAGTAAATAGAAAGTTATTTTTCCCTAGTTTTTCTAAAACAAGAAAGATCAGCTTTTTAATCTCTAATCTGTTATTTAGCAGTCTAAGTTATTTAATGCGTCGCTAACAAGTAGGAGATACAGTATTAGCCAGATATAAATCCCGGTTGAGGTGGTGGTGGCCCGTGAGCACATAGCCTACATCTGTTACAATGTGCCACGCTATTAGAACTATGCTATTCTATATGACGTTAGCGATGTTACTAACACATAACTTTTATGAATTATGTTTGCAAACCACGAGAAAGAGGCGACTGCGAGTTGAGTTCAATATTCAGAAATTATTATTTCATGAAATGCAAAGCATTCTGGCTTATCCATTTGTCTCTTGTTCCATGAGAGCTGTGTGTGTGTGGATGGGGTGTGACGGTATGTGTTCCGCTTTGTGTTTTTCGGAATGCCTGAATGCGTTTCGTCATCTGCTTTTGGTCACATTGTTTTAAACTATGTTGTATAACTGTGTTTGCAGTGTGTTCATTGTCAAACTCCAAAAGTTGTTTATTTTAATTATTTTAAAAAATGCATTATTTGATTTGAAAAAGTTAATAATTGTATTTTATTTACAAAATATTTTTGTTTGTCTAGTATATTTTTTTTATTAGATCAGACAACATTTTAAGCTTTTTATATGGTCGTAAGTGCCCCTCATGGTACCCTATGGGCATGTTGTCATTGTTCACTCATTAGCTAAAATTAATACCATAATTTTAAGGTAAAATTTTGCCATAAGAATCGCATGCGCAGGGTAAGATTTATAAAAAGTGTGCATAAGATTGTAAGCGTAAATTAAATAGCATTTTAGAATGAAGCTGCAGTTTCACAATACATGAATTACAGAATAACAGTTAAATGCTGCAAATATTTATACACTTGAAAGGCGATTTACACCTTCACAAATCTACTCTTGCACATGCAAATTTAATTTATATTGTCTTATGTACACTTTCACAAATCTTACCCTGCACATGCGACTCTTTATGGCATCATTCTATCTTCACAAAATAAAGAAAAAAGTATACACTAGTCTGTATTAATGAAACAAGACCACATATTTGTAGGCTATACATGTGTGAAATTAATGTGTAAAAAAAAAAAAAAAAAAAAAAAATTAGTGGATTTATACAAACTTTATAAAAGTCAAAAAGTGTCAGGTTGTGCCCCGCTCTCCCCTACTCTTATCATTTTCATTCTGAATAAAAGTATAAGTCATTGCCAAGATTCTTATGTCTTAAGGCTTATGTTTTAAATTAAAAATAAATAGGATGAAGCTTGATGAATAGGATGATGTACAGTCTCATACAGTGGTGTGAATAAGTTATTACCCCCATGCTAAAGTTGCCTAAAAAGAGGAATAAAAAATCATCTTTTGGAAATTGATCTTAATGCCTTAATTAGAAAAATGAGGAAAAATCCAACCTTTAAGGACACCAATTTTCTTTGTGTATGAATAATGTATCATAAATAAATAAATAAATAAATGTTCTTCCTTAAAATACAGGGTGCATAAGTCAGGCCCCCCCTATGTTAAATTCCCATAGAGTCAGGCAGATTTTTATTTTTAAAGGCCAGTTATTTCATGGATCCAGGATAATATGCATCCTGATAAAGTTCCCTTGGCCTATGGAATTAAAATAGACCCACATCATCACATTCCCTTCACCATACCTAGAGATTGGCATGGGGTACTTTCCATAAGATCATCTTTCAATGCAAATCAAACCAGCTATTAGGCTAACTGAAATAACATCATGCCAATCTCTAGGTATGGTGAAGGGAATGTGATGATGTGGGATATTTTAATTCCATAGGCCAAGGGAACTTTATCAGGATGCATATTATCCTGGATCCATGAAATAACTGGCCTTTAAAAATAAAAATCTGCCTGACTCTATGGGAATTTAACATAGGGGGGGGCCTGACTTATGCACCCTGTATTTTAAGGAAGAACATTTATTTATTTATGATACATTATTCATACACAAAGAAAATTGGTGTCCTTAAAGGTTGGATTTTTCCTCATTTTTCTAATTAAGGCATTAAGATCAATTTCCAAAAGATGATTTTTTATTCCTCTTTTTAGGCAACTTTAGCATGGGGGTAATAACTTATTCACACCACTGTATATACTATGGTAGAAATCAATCAATCACTAATCAAATAATCAATAATAAACAATAATCCATTGTAATCACCAATAATCAATTTGTTTTTCAGGTTCTCATTCTTTGTGGTTGCTTTCAACTTACATTCATGGAAAAACACAATTTCCTGAATTTAGTTGCACAACAACTTTGGATGACATCACAGTTGGATACTATAATTCAAAGACATACCGGTATATTCCAAGAGGGAATACAACAAACGAGGATGATGTGGTTCATTCAGATTACATAAAGGCTATAAGTGACTACATGTATAACTCCTTTTTGAGAAGATCAGAACTGTTAAGGCAAGACAGCCAAAATGACAGTAAGTATCTGGCTCAATGGCATCTATTAATCTATTAAAAAAATGCATGAAATGCTATCCATACTGTACATATTCAATTAGTTAAATACATTTTTTGATGAGCATATTTTTAATGCTTGATTTTAAATTTGTTTTTTTTAGGTGAAATAATTAATGGTATCAGAATAAAAAACAACAACATTTTAATACTTCTGCAAAATCTTCTATTATTGTTTCTTTATTAAAATATAAACAAATATGAATATGCTACCAATATTTTTAAAACATTGTCTGAAAAATAATATGTAATGTAGTAAAATCAACATGTAGATAAAACACAAACCCATATGACCCACTATGATTGTGTCACTGCAGGGAGCCTTTGAGCTGTGGTTATGATCGCTACGATATAGCGGGTTTCATTAGCACAAGAGTGACTGTAAAGTATGAATGGGTAGGCTAAGTGATAAGGTATGTGAATGGCATGTTTTGATATTTGGGATATGGTCATTTGGGCTACTTTTGGGTTATTTTTGATTGGCCATTAGGCTAATTTGTTAAGCTGGCCTGGCAACCCTGCTACAAGATCACATGGCGATAATATCAAACAGGTTTGAAGATTTTGCAGCATCTGTGAATGCTTAAGACTCGCCGACCTGCTCAAACTTAACAAGCATCGGCGACTACAACCAGCACCGATTTAGCCGCAGATCTTGAAAATCTGTTTAGGACAGCGAAAACCAGCCAAAAGTTGTGTAGTGTGTAAGCTTCCCTAAAGGCGGGTGTACACGGTGCGAGTTCGGACACTAGGGAGGTCGTGAGATATTACAGTCAGTTAACTTGATAATCGCGTCAAAGCAGCTGGTACACGGCACGACTGTCCTGCACGCATTTTATCCAGAGCCGGCGGCAATCACGTGAGCTTTCGCGCTAAACACAGAGACCGGAGCTTTCAATGTTGCAGGGGTCGGGAACCTATGGCTCTTTTCCGGATTTTATATGGCTCTCCAATTTTCAAATGGTGACTGAAAATACACCCTCGAACATGATGATAAAATTATTTTGAAACTAGCATTTCTGATTAATGTAATTATGAATATGTAAAATTAAATTAAATATGTTCAAAATATTTAGGTAAGGGACTCGCAGCTTAATATGATTGACAGCGGCGTTTGGCCTGTAGCTAGCCTACCTTTCAGAGTGCTGAATTTTAATTGGCCGACGGTTAGGCCTGCGTCAAGTCAAGATCAAGTTAAACAACTACCTAGCTGGCTGAATTAAAAATCATCATCAACGAGAGGAAATGGCGAAAAGAAAAAAAGACGACGATTACCGTTCATTTCGGCCTGATTGGACGACTCATTTGCAATGAACGTATTGCGTCGCTCAAAAAGTCAAATATTAAAGCTCCAGTCGGCAAGTCTGGCAGATTGAGTGGATTCAGGAAAATTTTGAATGTTTACAACTCTCATGCCCCTCCCCCACTATCAACGGATACCCTCCCATCCAGTTCATGCTCGTCAGTGCGTGCGTGTGCACCAGATTTTCAGTGAACGCCAGGGCTCTCAAGTGTCACGCATTGAGCGTGACAGTCACTCATTTCGGTCTTTTGTCACGCTCTCCCGCCACACATTGTTTTTCTCACGCTGAAAAACTATTTGAAATATATTTAATATGCCGCAGCGCCCAAAACTCTGGCCGCGCCGCTCTCACTGTGGAACCGGCATGAATCAAGCGCGTTTCCTCTGGTGTTGTTCGTCGAGCTACACAATAGCCAATCAGAAAATAGCACTATTGTATCTGGGTAAGATTTAACGCAACAACCAATGACAAAAATGTATTCAACCCCCCGTCGGCTGGGTGTCACTCTTACCTGTCTTCAAAACTTGAGAGCCCTGGAACGCGCCCGTCTCATCAGCATCCATCAACACCATGGAGTATTTGGAGGTATGCTGTCCTGGCTAATCTACCGATAGATTGCAATTGCTAACATCATTTATACTCTAAATGAGCGTACTTGATTTTCCGCCATCACTCTTCGTTACTGCGCGAACTTCCGCGAACGTCAGGCGTGTGCATGTGATTGTAACGTGCGCGAGGGGTGGCGTGTGCCCGATCTGTGATTGACAGTCAGATCTCACACCCCCCTGCGCTGATTGGACATGATGAACCGGGAGCTGTGGATTTTTGCAAAACAAATAACACGCTCCAGGTGGAGTTAGAAGCTCGGGTTTTTTTCTAAAACCACTTTATTTATGTTGTTCTGTCGGATTATAGTGTCGATTTCACTGAATATGATCAAAAAAATGTTGCCGACGGCAGCTTTAAGAGACATTTTGAGACGCACCATGCAGCATTTGCCGCAAAACATCCCGGTGGGGAATGCAGGAGAAAAGCTTGCGCCGAGCTTCAGCGGAGAATGGAAACCGTACAGCAGCAGCTGCTATCATGGACTAATAAAGTCGAAGACATGCCTTTCTCTGCAAGAACTGTTCATGATCGTGCACTGGTGATGGCACGCCAGATAGAGGAGATGCTAATCAACGACATCAGTGCAGGTAGTTACTTTTCTCTTTCCTTGGATGAGTCTACCGATGTGAGCAATATAGCGCAGCTAAGCATAATCGGGCGGTATGTGACGGGTGATACAGTGCGTGAAGAGAGTCTCGTTGTTTTGCCGATGAAAGATACAACAAGAGGCGAGGATGTGTTGAAATCTCTGATGGACTTTGCTGCAGAGAAAAAGCTCCCACTGAATAAGCTTATATCTGTGTGTACTGATGGAGCACCCAGTATGTTAGGGAAACATAAAGGATTCATTGCCCTTCTGTGTGAGCAAGAGAAGTGGCCCATCTTAAACTTTCATTGCATTGTGCATCAAGAGGCACTGTGTGGTCAGTCGTGTGGAGAGGAACTTCGCGAAGTGATGTCATTGGTCGTTCGCATTGTGAACTTCATTGTGGCCCGAGCTTTAAATGATCGCCAGTTTAAGGCCCTGTTGGATGAAGTGGGGAGTAATTATCCAGGGCTGCTACTGCACAGCAATGTGCGTTGGTTATCCAGGGGAAAAGCACTCGCCCGTTTTGCTGCCTTGTATAAATGAAGTGAGGGCATTTCTGGAAATGAAAGGAAATGTTCATCCCGAGCTCAATGACATTGAGTGGCTCCTGAAGTTTCACTACCTGGTGGATATTACATGTCATGTGAACCACCTCAATGTGAAAATGCAAGGCATTGGAAACACAATCTTGTCCCTGCAACAGGCAGTGTTTGCATTTGAAACAAAGCTGGAGCTGTTTATCAGGGAGATAGAAAGTGGCCGTCTCCTGCACTTCGAAACATTGCGGGCATACAGAGAGGAATGCTTAGCGAGGGACGCCGCTCATCATTTTGACCTCCGTAAGCTTGCAGCCTTTACGTCTGATTTACTGATGTCATTCAAATCACGCTTTGTGGACTTCCGCAGACATGCCGATTTGTTCAAAGTGATAACTCATCCACATGTGTGCACCGTGGATACACAAAACCTGAGTGTCTTCCCTGGAATCTCCATCGGAGATTTTGAGCTGGAAGCTGCTGAACTGAAGGTGACGGGTATGTGGGTGTAAAAAATTTTCACTTTGAATTCCGAATTGGAAAACCTCGCTTGTCAGCGGGACGAACTGGCAAAGCAACATAAGTGGGCAGATATGAGAAAACTCCAACCTGAAGACAATCTCATCCTGAAAACCTGGAACGAACTTCCAGCCACGTTCAGCACAATGCGTCGCGTCAGTGTTGCTGTCCTGATAATGTTTGGCTCAACATACACATGTGAGCAGTCCTTCTCACATCTGAACAACATCAGAACCAACCTGCGTTCAAGGTTAAGAGATGAAAGCCTTAATGCCTGCATGAAGCTGAATCTCACTAGTTACGACCCCAACTACAAAGCACTCAGCAAAATTATGCAGCAACAAAAATCTCATTAATGTAAGTAGGGTGCAATGCACTTCTTGTTAATCACTTGTTTATGATGCCCGTTTCTCAATTTTTGTGGTGTCTTAGGAGTGCTAGAAAGTATGATAGTATGAAGTAGCCTTAGCTTGGGTGTCAATGAGTGAAAAAAACAGCGTTATTGCCACCTACTGGTGTTGTTATTAAATAAAAATTGGCAAATATTTCTAATACACAAGTGTAAACTTTGCTGTGGCTCTTTTGAAAAATTTCTCTAAATTTTTTTGTTTGTTTGGCTCTTCTTGGTAAAAAGGTTCCCGACCCCTTATAGCTTCAAATAGAAAAATGACAGATCATCTGCGAGCTCGTAAAACAGCAAAAACCGCACCGTGTACGCCAACGACAGACAAACACAGGTCTACAGACAAAGTAACAAGGATAATGACAAGATAACAAGACGAGATAACAAGATGCGGAGGCAATCAAGGTGCTTGCTACGATAGTCGGTGTTACCGGTATTCAGAAGGTTGAAAAATTCAGGGCACAATACCTGCAAAGGGACTACAAAACTAGCACAGGAAACTTAGGGGAACAGGAACTAAAACAGGAAACACTACAAAATAAGAGTCAACACACTTAGGGGAAACCATGACAATCAGATAATTTGATTTTGATTACTTTTTTACAAGGCAATGTTAGTTTAGGTTGTAAAATAGCATTTGGTTATTTACAATGACAATTTTAGAATTATCAAATAGAATTTTCTTTAAAATGGGTTAAAATTGGCCAATCCATGACAATCTCCCATAACAATTCTCCCTCATTTCCCTCACAGGTCTTGATGTTTATCAGACACAGGTTGTGTGTGAGCTGCTGGATATCGACAAGCCGGGAAAGATGATTGTTGCAGATGCTACCAGAGGCTCCACCACAGATGAACTGTGTTACATTAATAACACGTTTACTTATACTGTGACTGTCAATATTAAACAAGAACTGATCAAACCTCACCTGGAAGAATTTAAGCAGGAATTTGCAAAGATATTTTACCCAGTTTGTATAACAACTCTCAAGAATTACCTCAAAAAGAGAAGAGATCAAATTAACAGAAAAAGTACGTACCGGTACTCAAGGGCACATCTAAATTCCCTAAATTTGTTTTATGAAAACAAATGTACCTGTTTAGAGTAAATCTTCAGGATTAAAAATAAACCCATGTATTTATACATGTAAAACGTTCTCTGAATCACCTCTTGTTTATTTTTTTCCTCCTCCCCCTACAGAACCGCCCAATATCACACTCACCCAAAAAGCAAACTCAGATCCTGGAGGGTTTCGTGTGAGTTGTTTGGCAACAGGATTTTACCCTCGTCACATCAACCTGACCCTGTTCAGAGATGGACAGCCTGTATCTGATCATGAGATCACTGGAGGAGATCTGCTGCCCAATGGTGACGGGACGTACCAGATGAGGAAGAGTCTGGAGATCAGTGCAGACACACACAGATACAGCTGCTCTGCCACACACCTCAGTCTCGACAACACACTGATCATTGAATTAGGTAATGAGCTTTTTCAGAAATAGAAAGTATCAGATAAAATCTTAACATTTTGAACTTATTCAAAATGCTTCCTCTTTTTAGAACATGAACCATCCAGACGTCACATAGGAGGAGTTGTCGCTGTCCTGCTATTGGTATGTGCGATATCTGTGATTTTGGCAGTTGTTTGCATGAGAAGGCAGACGGGAAGACAGAGACTATAGAGGTTGTCCTACCTTAAAGTTTTAGTATGTTTTTCTTAAAATATGAAAAATGATCTATTTGAATTTTTAAATTCTTATTATAAGTTATATTATTTTAAAAATAACTTTAAATGGAATATATATATTTGTGTTAGTCACGTGCATAGAGTATGTTGTAGGGGTGTAACGATACACACATTTCTTTATGCGATACTTAACATATTGTTAGTCAAATTCGGAAAAACTGCAATGCTTCAGTGTTCTTGTCATTTATTGTTGTTGTTGGTTTAATGTCTTGTTCTGGCTTAGGCCTATCTTCTGTCTCTCAAATTGTCTTATTTTATTTTTTATTTTATCATTTAATTTTAAAGTATACCGTACACTTGTGTACCATTTTGAAGATGTCAAAAGACCACGTCTTATTTACATAGGCTATTATAGATTACAACTGTAGATTACAATGAATTCAGGTACGCTGAGCCACATTTTCACACAAGTAGCACAATTTACCTTGATTCACTTTATACTTTTTGTGCAGTCTATTCTTTGTCTATTTTATCAAAAGTATACTATGTCTGCACTTAAGTTTTCTGGAGATAGCACACTTTTTTCCATTGATACAATGTCAGAATAAACCACTGATCTAATCATTTCAGTGCTATTAACCAATATTTTTTAAATCATTTAATATGATTGAACGAACCACAGGATATTGCTATGCACACGAGTTGTGTATATATTAAATCATATATATGTAATTTTACATATTCATCTTGTTTTTTTTGGATTGGAAATTACATTTGAGAATCTGTCTGCCTACATTTCATGTTTGACTGTCATAACATTTTCTTTTTTGTAAAATATTTTGTTCCTTTAGTTGAATTTTTGCTTTTTACTTTGGTATTTTGTTTTTTATGTACTTTTATTTTCAATAATTACTGTCCTTAAATAAAATCTGTAATGCATAGTGACTTATAGACACAAAAAATTACACAATTTTTAATTAAATCAAACGGAGAATAGCACTTCTCAGTGTAACATGAAAAAAACCCACAATACACAGAACAACCTGTAACTTAGATGAGATCATACAAAGACTGAGGCTGCTTCTGAAATCGCATACTTAACCTAAACCCTCATTCACCATTCCCTATTGTGATGGATTTTTTAATTAATTATAACTAACATTATGCAGGAATAATATATGCTTTTGAATCCTAAATGGTTCCAAACCCTTTGGTATAAACTCATGACTGAGTGTGTGTTAGTGAATCATGTCTGCATATAACAAAAAGGGGAAATGAAACTAGACAGATATCTAAATTTATAAACTCGTGATTAAAGAACAAAGTGAAGCAATCAAGAAAACAGAGTTTTCTTCTACCTAGTAACACGATTTTCATATGAAGAACCAATAAAATTGTAGGGAAATTATGTAATGTATCATGTCATTTTTGCCATGCTCCTATTCTATAAAAAGTGTTGTATTCTTTTTGCTGGTGGGATTCTCTCTGAAATTTTTCTGAGATCCTCCGGCCGTGATTAAAGCATATTCAAAGGCATTGTCTGGAGTCTGTTTATTTATTGCTGCGCAGCAAGTTAGGGTTAGGGGACTCAGCCGATGTCGATTAGGCGACGCGCTAGAATATGATTGTTTGGTGACGTCGATTTGTAGGCTAGATCCAGGAAACTAACATCGAGTGAAGATGTTCAGGGACATCTATTTGTAGCGAGACCCTGGTAGACTTAAGTCAGGTGCGAAAGAAAAAAATCTACCACACTATACGTTAGTCTACTAATACTGTTCACTTGAAGGAGTGAATGAAAACACAGCCGTTGGACAGCCGTTGACCGTACATCGGTTATTGCAGTGAAATGTGGGATTGAATAAGTGCACTCAATAACGTCCACTAAGGTTTCGGAGACCACTGCAAATGGCTGTCCCCTCAAATAACGTCCTATTTGAGCGTATAAGGGGGCGATTTCTGATTCAGCCAGCTGGCGGACGCAGGAGAGGGGCTGCTGCAGCTTCTGGGGGAGGGGGGCCCGTAATAATAACGTTAAAACTTAAAAAATTGTTATAGACAGGCCATACAAACTTAGTATGATTTATATAGGATTCTTGGTATTTGTCAAGGGCCCCTTAATGCCCCGGGGCCCTAATCGGCTGCTTATCCCGCTTATTGGTTAAATCTGCTCTTACGTAGAGGGTTGTAGTAGTTAAGTCTAGCGCTTGGTAAACCATGAAAATGATTAAGGAATATTTCCTCTTGGGTTAACAAATCATAACAATGAAACTGCTTCCTTGAATGTCATCATGTATAGCTACTACTTTGTTAGCGTGATTTCACCCCTTCGAAGTGTCTTAAAGTCGCAAAAAAAACCGTCTGTTCGCCTTTAGTTTCAGAAAGCTTTGTTTCTACCATTACTACTGACATTCTTTACACATAGGCCTACAGTGTCACAATACCACAGACAGGAAACGGGTAGATCCAATAGCAGTTTAATGGGTATCCATAATTCATAAAACCAGTCCAGCCAGGAGTCAAAATCCATATAAGCAATCCATAAACAAGAAATAAAACAAGAACAGGCAAGAACACAGACCTCCAAAGTGGCGTGACGAATAACAAGGACTCCGTAACAAACACTAATCAGGCAGGGTATTTATACACAGAAACTAAAAATCATGATGGGGAACAGCTGAGTGCAATGAACAGTGATGAGTGCAGACAAGGATTGTTGGGGATGCAGTTCCTAATGTGAATGACACCGTGGGGGAAGGGGACCTTTAGTAGACACCAGGGAACATAAACCAACACTGTGACATAACCCCTGGATCGGCAGATGTTATGGCAATTTTATTCTTTTCTCTTCAAACCAATAAATGCTGTTGCTGCTGATTGCTGTGAGCAGGTGACTGGGGCGGACGGAGAGAGAGACGGATGGACTTTGACCCCAGAGGTCAAAGGACAGGCCGGTTTTAGAGCGAGCGAAAGAGCATTGCCAAACTCTGAAGCTCAAGTTTTCCTGACGATAGTGAACCGAGTTCTAGCCCATCTATGGGTAGAAGAACAGACCTTGAGATAAGCTGTATAAAAACCACTCTCTCCCTCCTCTCAGTGTGCCACTTGCTTTGCAGACTGTACATTGACTACCTCTGTGGGGCAACTGAACCTTTCTTGCAAGAAATAAATCATTTTTAATTCTCAAACTGTCTCTTACGCTTTGATGATTGTTTAATAGAAAATTTGCTATTACAGCAGACGTGACCTGAACGGTCTCTGGATCGGCAGACGTGACCTGAACAGTCTCTGGATCGGCAGACGTGCCAGGTCACTGGGGCGGGGCCGGCAGAGCGAGCAGCTTTGGCACAACCTCCGGGAAGGCAGCGGGCTGCTCGGGCACGGCCTCCGGATTATTGTGGAGGCTGGAGGTCTTCCCCCTCCTCCGCCGTTTCTGATGGCGATGTGCAGGCTCTGGGCCGGACAGGATACCGCGGCGAACAGAACTCTTGGCGGAATCAGCGGCGGATGGAGCTCTGGGCTGGACATCACCAGCCCAGGGTTGAGGAGGGACCGAAGCGGAGAGTGGTGCCGGGGCTCACCTCTAGCACCTCCTCTCCTGCGACCTCCACGGGTCCCAGAAAAACTGGCCAGACGGGTTCCCTCAAAAGATTGTCCATGCCTGATGGAAGGGTGCTCAGGGGAATTGACCACCATAGTCTCCTCAGTCTGACGGGCCCACAACGTAAAGCACTGAAAAATGTTCATACGAGGCGGAACCTCTCCAGCTTGCGAATTCACCCTCTGCTGCTTCCTCTCCCTCTTGGTGGTTGGGGAAGAGCCACGAAAACCCATACCGCTGGATCTATACATGACGGAGTCCTTCTGTCATGATACCACACACAGGAAACAGGGGTAGATCCAATAGCAGTTTAATGGGTATCCATAAATCATAAAACCAGTCCAGGCAGGGGTCAAAATCCATATAAGCAATCCATAAACAAGAAATAAAGCAAGAACACAGACCTCAAAAGTGGTGTAAAGAATAACAAGGACTCCCTAACAAACACTAAACAGGCAGGGTATTTATACACACAGAAACTAACAATCATGATGGGGAACAGCTGAGTGCAATGAACAGTGATGAGTGCAGACAAGGATTGTGGGGGATGCAGTTCCTAATGTGAATGACACCGTGGGGGAAGAGGACCTTTAGTGGACACCAGGGAACATAAACCAACACTGTGACATACAGCACATTTTAGGGCATACATACGGCGTAGTCTTCACGGCTCATGTTTCCTGTTAGACAGTCAACCTGCTCTGATTTCCAAAACAAAACGAAGCATTGTCTATAATCTAAGGACAGTTTTTGAACAAAATGAACACATCCTATGTTCTTGCATGTTTGCTTTTAGTTTCAACATCTGTTTTAACAGGTATGATTTCACCATGTTTTTATATGCATGTGCTATAGTGTGCATTGAAGAAACAGCCTAACATGTACACAGGTCTGCATGGGGGCTGAGTTGTATTTTTTGTCGGCTTTACATGGTTTGGGTTGTTAATATGTTTTGTCATATAGCCTATGTATGTTCCCTGGGGATCGAACCCATGACCTTGTTATTACGCCATGCTCAATCAGCTGAGCTATTCCAGTACAGGAACCACATCTAAAGCAATTTTACTCTATCTACTATTTTACACTGCATTTTTTAATAATCGTTTAAAAATGAACATTCATTCAGCTTTTACGGTTAAGGATATATATAAAGTGATGTCCAATCAGGGAAAATTGACATCTCTACCGTTTGTTCAAATATTATTTAAATATGTGTTAAAGATTAATTTTGTAAGCATGTTGCACAGTCAGTTGTTTTATTTCTGATAACTTATTGTGCGGACATAATTTATGGCTAGGCTGTCATACAGAAAAATTATGAATGCATGTAAAAACAAGAGAGAACCAACAAAATAATAACAGATTATATTGTAGTCATATGCTTTTTCCTCATTTTAGTTTTTCTATGCATTTTGTAGCAACCCCTAAAAATGTTTACGAGTAAAATATCTCTGAAGTATATTCCCATTAATATTTACCTTTTTTTAGCACTAGGAACATGAAATTGTCTAGCTTTGACTTTTTGTTTCACAGGAGTATAAATATGAGGAAACTACTCAAAGGCCAAATTCCCTTAATCATCTATCACAATGAGTGAAACCAAAGAATATAGTTCTGGTGTGCAGCAAAAGATTGTCCCCAATCTTCCATTTCCACCCATTTCCACCATCAGGGCAAAAATTAAGAAGTTCAATCAACTAAAGATGTTATGAATCTGCCTGGAAGAGGATGTGTCTCTATATTGTCTTAATGCACGGTGAGGAGGAAAGATTGAGTGGCCAAAGACTCTCCAAGGATCACTGATGGAGAATTGCAGAGATTAGTTGAGCCTTGGGGTCAAAAAGCCTTAAAAAATCAAACAACCCCTACATCCCCACATGTTGTTGGGGAGGGTTTCAAGAAAAATCCTCCTCGCTCCTCCAAAAACAAACTCCAGCATATCAGACACGACTGAATCTTCAAACGACAAAGGGTTCTGGGGTCAGATGAAACTAAAAAAAGAGCTTTTTGGCAGCAAACACACAGATGGGTTTTGTGCACACAAGGATAAAAAGTACCCCATGTGTACAATTTAATATACCATTGGATCTTTCATGTTGTGGGCCTATTTTTTTCTGCTGGAGGTCCTGGACTAATTGTTCAGATACTTGGCATCATGGATTCTATCAAATATCAACAGATAAAACATCAAAACCTGCGGCCTCTGCTAGAAATCTTATAATGCACCGTTGTTGGATCTTCCATCATTCAGGACAATGATCCAAAACAAACATCAAAATCAACACAAAAATGTGTTACGGAGCACAAGATGAAGCGTCTGCCATGACCGTCCCAGTTCCCTGACCTGATGAGTGGAGTGAACTGAAGAGAAGAAGCACCAACATAGATCTGGGAATCTGACGAATCTGGAGAGATTCTGTATGGGGGAATAGTTTTTTGAATGAAAGATCAAAAGGATAAACAATGCAGATTTTTTTTTTACAGCCATTTATAATATATAAACCGGGTTCACACTGTTTGATTTAGAAAAGTCTTTTACAACTGTTGCTCGTCAGACTCTACAAACATAAAGTTTGTAAGTTTGTTTACACATGCCTCACAAATTACATAATCATTTTTTGGTCAGATTTTCATTCTAAGGATGTTAATCTTGATAATACTGTATAATTACTTTGTCTTCTGGGTAAATTTCTTCTTCACAAAGCCAGAACTATTCACTGCAATCACAATTTTAGACTGTTCTCCTCTTATATAAAGTCCCTTTTTTCTTCCTTTAAGAAAATGTCAAAACATATGAGCACAAATTGTAACCGCTAAGCCTAAGCTTAAGCCAGCTGAGGGTTATGCAGAGGGTTGAAGTAGGCTAGTTGACGCGCTTGACGTGGTCGCTTTGATTCAGTAATAACGCAACAACATTAAAGTTCTGTGTTCTTCTCTGTCGTGAGAGATATCATTTATTGGATTTACACAAGGGTTTCATCTTCCATAACGGAACAATACTCCATCTTCACCAACACTGTCACAGTATCAATCATCTCACCACAGCCTCGGTGGCGGTCAAAAACTAGTTGGCCCTTTCCCCTCTGGCAACACCTGTCACTGATTACAGCTACCCTCCTAAGTAGCTGAGCCACAATAGCTATGCCATGACCCTAGTGCCACCTATTGGCCAACCCTGGACATAAACATTGAAATGGCTCCTACACAACCGGCCCCCAATTGGAATGGTTAACAAACATTACAATTCAAAACAAAACAAATTAAGGAGCCATTACCAACCTGACGTAACATATTATGTTAGTTACAGCGAGCTCACACACATTAACACTGAAATTGCCCATTTAATCTGCAGCCTCAAGCAACAGACAGAGCTTTGTTACAGGACGTTGAATGACACTTGACTTTGTTTGCAGACGCACTGAACGCACAAATCCCTTTTTATCCCGGAAAGCTTCCAACACTCTTCCCAGTGGCCAAGAGCCTCGTGGGGCAGTAGGATCCATAATAACGACAATATCTCCAGACTGTAGATTTCTCCTGATTTTATTCCATTTTTGCCTCTCTTGCAGCAAGGGTAGATATTCCCGTACCCAACGTTTCCAAAAAAGTTCAGCAATATACTGAACTTGCTTCCATCTGCGTTTTAAATACAAGTCATGTGGCTCAAACAACCCTGGCGGCAATGATGGATTTCCTTTCATCAGAAGAATGTGGTTGGGAGTAAGTGGCTCCAAATCATTTGGATCGTCTGAGAGTTTGGTGATAGGCCGATCATTTAGGATGGCTTCAGCTTCACACATAACTGTTTGAAGCCCATCATCGTTCAGGGTCTGCTGTTGAAGAACTGAACTTAGAATCCTTCTCACCATGCGGATAACCCGCTCCCAAACCCCACCATGATGTGAAGCTGCTGGAGGATTAAAGCTCCACTTAACTCCCCTTTGCCGCAGAACTCCCTGAATTTTTCCATGATCCAAAGCTGCGAGAGCCTCTCTTAGTTCTCTCTCTGCTCCTATAAAGTTAGTTCCATTATCAGATAAAATATGAGAAACTTGACCTCTTCTACAGATGAAACGTCGCAGAGCATTGATACATGCATCAGTGTTCAAAGACTCAGCCACTTCAAGATGGATTGCTCTGCTTGCCAAGCAGGTTAGTATCATGCCATAGCGTTTGTCCGTACCACGTCCTTTCCTCACTGTAATTGGGCCAAAATAATCAATGCCAACGTTGGTAAATGGTGGTTTGTCAGGAAGAATCCTTTCCTCAGGCAAATCTGCCATCTTTTGCTCCTGCATCTTTCCATTATATTTCTTACAACAGAAACATTCTGTAATGACTTTTCTTACAGCGGAGTTGGCGCTAGTGACCCAATACTTCTTCCGCAGTGTTGATAGCGTATGATTCCGACCACTATGGCCCTGCTGCTGATGAATGTGCCTGAGGATGAGAGTGGCCACATTTTGATCCTTAGAGAGGATTAGCGGATGCTTAATCGACTCTGGCAAGGAACTTTTAGTCAGCCGCCCTCCAACTCTGAGAAGCCCATCATCCAAGCGCGGATCCAACCTGTGGATTGTACTACGCCTGCTCACTGTGGATTTCCCAGCTGACAACATGGCAATTTCCTCTCCAAATCTCTGTTGCTGACAATATCGAATGATAGCCAGCTCAGCTCCCAAAAGGTCATCTATGGACAAAATTTGCCCTCCAGGCTTGTCCTTGAACCCTTGTCTCCTCCGTGGCATATTATTGTCTGTGCTCTGCTTACCAGCAACCCCAGCTTTCTCCTCCCTCCTCCTGCGGCATTTTTCCAACAGAATGGTTTTCCATTTAAGTAACCAGGCTACTGCCACCTTGAGTTTACTCCAACTGGAGAAGTAGGTCAGTAACCGGTTTGTGGAAACCTGTGAGCCATCCACAGACACAACATTCACTGTGACTTCCTTCTTGACCTCCTGATCATCTGGTTCTATGATAGTTTCTACCACATTTGTTGTCCAGTTAGCTTCCGGTTTACACAAAAAACTTGGACCCTCTATCCACCTCCTGCCATGAATGAAGTCTCCAACCCTCACTCCTCTGGATGCCTCATCCGCTGGATTTTCCTTGGAGCTGATGTATCGCCATTGTGAAGTTTTAGTGGCTCCTCTTATAGTCGAAACCCTGTTCGCCACAAATGTATGGAAACGTTTATCCTCGTTTTTTATATACTTCAACACAGAAGTGCTGTCGGTCCAAAAAATGGACTGCTGCAACTGGAGTCTCAACTCAGCCTTCAGCATCAGATCAACACGAATGGCAAGCACAGCAGCAGTCAGCTCCAGGCGAGGAATAGTAACAGTCTTTAAAGGTGTAACTCTGGCTTTGCCCATCAGGAATGCAACATGAATGTCATTCCCATCATTCAGCATCCTGAGATATGTAACTGCTCCATATCCTGTTTCACTAGCATCTGCGAAGTGATGCAGCTGAGCATGTCTTGATTGTCCAAAGCCCTTGGGCTTAATGCACCGATCAACCTTAAATTCAGACAGCATATCCAGGTCCTCCAACCACCTGAACCACCGCTGTAAGATGTCTTGTGGTACAGTCTCATCCCATCCATAATTTCTTCTGCAAAGTTCTTGCAGCATGATTTTGGCAGGCAACACCACAGGTGCGACAAAGCCAAGAGGATCGTACACAGAACTAGCCACTGACAACATTCCACGCCTGGTGACTGGCTTCTGCTGGATCTCCATTTTGAACTTGAATGAATCACTCTCAACGCACCATTGCAAGCCAAGAGCTCTCTCAAGAGGAAGTTTGTCTCTATCCAGATTCAGTTCAGTCAGATCTTTAGCTCTGTGTTCCTCTGAAATAGTCTGCAGTGTGGTGCGGCTGTTACTAATCCATTTCATCAGAGTGAATCCTCCTGCCTGACAGAGAGTAATTAAATTTTTGACCATGGAAGCAGCTTCTTCTTCAGAGGGCATGCTCTTCAGACAATCATCCACATAAAAGTTCTCCTTGACTGTTTGAAGAATTTCAGCCGGAAATTCAGATTGATTGTCATCTGCTGTTTTTCTCAGAGCAAAGCTAGCGCAACTCGGTGAGGACACTGCACCGAACAGATGGACAGTCATACGAAACTCAGCTACTTCCTTAGTGAGATCGCCCTCTGGCCACCATACAAAGCGCAAGAAGTCTCTATCCTCCTTTGCAACTCTGACCTGATGGAACATTGCTTGTATGTCGCCCATAACCGCTACAGGTTCCAGCCTAAACCTGAGCAGGACACCAAGCAATGTACTGGTCAAATTGGGACCTTGCAAGAGCTGCTGGTTCAAAGATGTTCCCTTAAAGGTCGCACCACAGTCAAACACCACCCGCAGACTCCTCTTCCTGGGGTGATATACACCATGGTGCGGGAGATACCACACCCTACCACTACTGTGATCCAACTGCTGTTCTGGAACTTGCTCTGCATAGCCCAGACTAATCACCCTGTTGAGGTTCATTTTGTATTCCTCATAAAACTGCTTGCTATTAAGGAATCTCCTTTTCAGCCCGAGCAACCTTTGCTTTACCACAGAGAAGTTGTTGGGCAGAGATACACTGTTCCTTTTAAAGGGCAGCTTCAAACTGTAATGACCATCTTCAAGTGTTGCAGAACTTTCCATAATCTCCACGAACCTGATGTCTTCTATTGAAGGGCCTTTCTCCTCTGTAGCTCTTTCACTGAAATCATGATTGTACTGGCTGTGTAGCATTTCTTCCAATCGGCTCACGGAAATCCTGTTGACAACTACTGAAGGAGCTTCTATTTCCAAGCTGCTGTCATTAGACTGCAAAGGGCCATTAAGGACCCAGCCCAATACTGTCTTAATTGCATACGGTCCTCCCCCTTGGCTATTTATGACCTCCCAAGGTTCCAATATCCTGGGAGCATTGCTTCCAATCAATAGGTCAACATTAGCCTCTAAGCTGGGAATCTGTACTTTTGCCAGATATGACCATTTTGCCAACTCTCCTTCAGAGACAATACTGTCTGCACTTACAGGCATTTTCTTCTGCGTGAGGACTTCTGGTAGCTTATAGAAGACATTGCTCTCCACACCAGACACCTCCAAGTCAAACAATAAATTTGCTGGCACGACCCTTTCCTGTCCCATAGTTTGTAGCAGAAAATGGGTTTGTTTACCAGACAACCCAAGCCTTTGCATGAGATGTTCCGAACAGAAAGTGGCTGAACTGCCAGGGTCCAGAAATGCATATGTTTGTATTACTCTGCCCCCTTTGATGGATTTGACTTGGACTGGCAAGATGGAAAGGAGGCAGCGATCACTTCCGACCCCTACACGACCACATGCTTCTTTAGACGCTGTGGTGTTAGGTCTCACAGGCTCCTTAGGTCGCTCTGTGTATGCATTGGCTTTGTCTCTCTTGTCAACATGAAGCACACTAGGATGTGTTTGACTGCAAATCCCACAGGTCGCACGCTTTCCACAATTGCGACTCATGTGCCCAGCACATAAACAGCCAAAACAAAGCTCCTTCTCCTTTAGAAAGATTATTTTATCCTGGTGCTTCTTCCTCTTGAACTGTTGACATTCCTCCAAAGAGTGACTTTGCGAACAACACACACAGATTGATCTAATAGTAGAACCATTTTCTGGCAAGACAGCCTTTCTCTCTCCAAAGTTCCTAGCTGAATGTACAGGGGCAATGGTGGTGGCAAAGCTGTTTCCTTTCAATCTTGTGCCTGGCTGCGACTTCAGCCTGTCGACCTTAGCAACACCTGTTCCTGGTGCTGAGTCCCGAATATCGCCAAACAAAGGGTCTGACAGAATACGGACATGTTTCTCAATGAATGCCACCAAATCTTTGAACAGAGCTCTGCGGTCAGATGTATGCATTATTTTATGTGCCACTGACCTCCATTGCTCCCTCAGCTTGAACGGGAGCTTAGACATGACTGTTCTCATGTTGCTCGTCATATCTAACTCCTGCATATATTGTATGTTCTCCATGACATTACAGCATGAGCGCAGAAAAAGTGAGTAGGCCTGCAACGCATTGACATCTTCTGCCCTTATAGGCTGCCATGCAAAAACCTTCTCCATATATGCAGAGGCAACCTTATACTCGTTGCCAAAATGTTGTTTAAGCAGCTGCTTTGCTTTAACATAACCTAGATCAGCTGTCATATGCTGGCAGCTTCGCACCAGTTCCCGTGGCTGTCCTCTCGTGAATTGCTCCAGGTAATATAAACAATCACCTTGACTGACCTTATCCTCCACTACCTGCTCAAATGCTCGCTTAAATGAAATATATTGAAGAGGATCCCCATCAAATAAGGGAATCTCTCTTGCAGGCAATAACATAAAGCGTTGCTGTTGGACCAATGCAGTAGTTATTTCGTTTTGCCTTTCCATTATGGAACAGATGTTCCCCCGTTGCTGTTCCTCTACTGACTGAGCATTGAACGAGTAGGGTCCCAAAGCTTGTGGTGGTAAAATATGATGATCGTCCGTTTGAGAACCAATCCTCTGGTTTAGCCCGGCCTGGCTTTGTTGACTAGCCTGCTGAGTTAGCATAGCTGTAGGTTGTGGATTGCCAATTGGCAGTGACCAATCCTGGCCCTGCTGTGCTTTTTGGTGGTTTACAGGCCTGTATTCCTTTGCCATAGGATTGAGCTCGTTAACAGTTGCCGTTCTTTTGCTTTTACTCATATAAGAACTCATTCCATTAGATGTAGTGTCAATGTCAGAGGCCAGCACTTCCAATTTGGCATTGGAGGCAGCTAGCATAGCTTCCAGCTCAAGTTGCTCTCTTCTCCTTTTTAGTTGTTGCTCCTGTTCCTCCAATGCATGCAGTTCCTTTAAAGATGCAGCCCGAGCAAGCAGTGCAGCTCTTTCTGCCTTTTCCTTTATTCTTGTAGAGCTAGTAGATTTTCCACTACGATTACTCCTCCTGCTTGCTTGCTTGCTAGGAACATTTGAGACACTGTCCTCTGGCCTGATATCATCATTATCCTGCTCATCCCCTGTACCTTTTTGAGAACCCTTTTCATCCCCACATTCATCACCTTTGTTACCTTTTTTTAATTGAATAGCATATAACCAGCGGTTTACCTCAGACAGAATTTCATCATTGCAGATCATTTTTGCTTTAAACCAAATATCATGTTTTTCCTTTTCACCCTCAGGTAATATGCCCAGCAAGGAATCATGAACACATTTTGCCTCATCACACAAATCAACAAGAGCACCCATTGTACATTGTACACCTTCTTTATCACTTATTTGCATAAGCTCTTTGATACGTTCCCTTAGCTTAGAAGCCTTATTTAATTTAGCCTTCCTATCATTTTGCAGCCTTTCCAGCTTTTGTTCAAATGCCTTTGCAGTTAATGTTACAACACGTTTTTCTTTATCTTTTAACACACCCGAACCATTTGCTTTACTGTTCAATTCAGCTGATTGCGCAACCGCCTCAGCAGCTGACACGTCTTTTTCAAGTAAACTCATAGTGCACTTAAACGTCACAACGATAATAATCAGAAGTCAATGTAATTTGTTTTCCACTACAAAGTTACTTTGTTCAGTTCTTTCTTCACCAATGCATTGGATTTTTACACCCGGGTAAGTATGAGTAGTGTGCACACAACTTATGAATGGCCATTCAATTACTTTGTAGCGCTACAACATACCTTACGTTGGACGCCTTGTAGATGAATAAGAACCGTCTCACGATGTCCTCACACTGATGAATGATGAAAGAAGTTTCTCGTTGTCCTCGAACAGTTGAGCACACCTTGGCATGTTTCCGGGCTGGCTGAGCACCGCCGCATCCTCTCACCGATGCTGGGCTAAGCGAGTCATCTCCCCGCTGACTCCGCTTCAGCCTGTCCTCTCGCCGGGTTCCGGTGTGTAACACGGCCGGGCAGATACACAATGAGCAGCTTTCAGATGTCCGATGTCCAGCGGCCACTCCGCATGTCTTTAACGGTGAACATCTAACTCCACACGCGACGATCTTCCCGCTTCTTAAAGGTTAGTTTTTGACTTTGTGTAACCGCTAAGCCTAAGCTTAAGCCAGCTGAGGGTTATGCAGAGGGTTGAAGTAGGCTAGTTGACGCGCTTGACGTGGTCGCTTTGATTCAGTAATAACGCAACAACATTAAAGTTCTGTGTTCTTCTCTGTCGTGAGAGATATCATTTATTGGATTTACACAAGGGTTTCATCTTCCATAACGGAACAATACTCCATCTTCACCAACACTGTCACAGTATCAATCATCTCACCACAGCCTCGGTGGCGGTCAAAAACTAGTTGGCCCTTTCCCCTCTGGCAACACCTGTCACTGATTACAGCTACCCTCCTAAGTAGCTGAGCCACAATAGCTATGCCATGACCCTAGTGCCACCTATTGGCCAACCCTGGACATAAACATTGAAATGGCTCCTACACAAATGCTTCGTAAACATATATCATCCTTGAGTCTGTTGTCTGTTTTTTATGACAAAATGTTATATTGTGTTGATTTGTGTAATTCTCATCATAACCACTTGTGATAATGTCATGTCCGTATATGGAGATGATAAGGGTATCGTTTTCAAAACCTGCTTTCAGGCCACCAAAACGCCATTGTCATGTAAATGAACGGTGTAAATCTTCCATTTTTAGTTACTCTCTTGAGTAGGTACTTATTTTGAAGAAGTGATTACTTCATGACCGCTAAAAAATAACTTTCTATATAGTATGAGTGTGTAGTATGAATGTAATCTGGACGTATTACATTCTCCATGTTGTCATTATCAGTTGACCTACCAGCGTCAGTTATGTCGCTTCACTACCATTCATAAATTCATACCATTCAATGTGGCCTCATGGGATAGTAAAGTGTCCATTGTATGCACACTTCACAATCTCAGTGGAAGTTTTAGGTCATCCAGGGTACTTTTTGCCTACTCTTTTATGAGTAGGCTACTGTTATTTCGGACATACTTCTTTTCTCACATACCGTTTTTCATCTACTATTCACCTTATTTTCCACGACAACAAGGGTGACGCCATTACGTTCATTTTGTCATCTTACTTCCGGCTGATAGGACCTGGGCTAGCTTATAGACGTAATTCTATAGTTAAAATGGCAAAATATGTAATTTTTTTAACAATTGAATTAAGAGGATAGAAAAATTTAACAAACGGTGTCACAAACACAATGTAAAGCGATCGGAATGTTGTGGTGTACTTCACGATTAACACCCACACCACCTAAATACGAGGAGCACCTGAGGCCATGGCGGAAGGCGATAAGCTTGAAGTGCCCACCCAAGCGCTCTTATGTGTGTTCGTACCATTTTATGGACGGGAAGCCGACTGACGAACACCCTTACCCCGAGTAAAGGCTCGGCTACGATGTTCTGGTAAAGATCATCGCCGGGTGCTGAACAGGTTGTCAGATTCAGGTAAGCTAACTTGCATAACTGTTGTTACCTAACTTAACGTTACCTATCTATGTGCTTGTTTATGTTAGCCTAACATTAGATTCGTGAAGTCCGATCTATGAATACATTAAGATTATTAACGAGCCGTTAACAAAATACAACGATTCTTGCATGATTACCATTGGCCACCATATGTCATATTTCTTATATTTCGTTTACTTTGAGTTATGGACCTAAAGGTCTGAAATAAAGAATGAATAAATGAATATTCACGATAGAAGTACAATATATTGGTACTATATAATAAAACTACAATATAATATATATATTACAGTCTTATAATAGCTCACATTATTCCTGTAAGGAGGCCAGCTAGCTACATCTTTCATTCAGATATTGATATTGACCTACGGCGAGTTAGGAGATTGTGTGTATACTGTCTCGTTTTTAATGCATCTCTCTTTTTCACACTGTTCTAAGTATGAATGCCATCATAAATTAATTCTCATTATCTATTTTAAGTAACTGTTACTAATGTAAAAATGTTTATGGTTATAATATTTCCTTAGATCATCAATGAGCGTCAGTGTTGCAGTGGACAACTGTGAGGAGGATCACAGCCACATGCCCCAGACCTGTGATGCAGAAACACAATGGGAGGATCCATCTGTCTCTGGCCACAACTACGCTTCAATATCTCAACTCAACCTGAAGCCACCTACATCTGAAATGGGAACACAATGCGTTGAGCCAGTGCTATAGTACATAACTCTGCTGAGAAACGACCACCTTTGTCAGCGGGTCGACATTAGATTCATTCCATTCAGTTGCCGAGCACCTTACCAGTTCATACACCAACAGCTTTCAGCTACACACTTGAGATCAGCTCCTAATGACTCTGATGAAGCTGCGTCTTAATTTATTGCAGGGTGATCTTGCTGTAAGGTTTGGTGTTTCTCATTCCATTGTAAGCAAGGTGATTTCGCGTTGGCTTGACATCATGGAGAAGTGTTTCCAAACACAACATGTAGGGCTGCACAATATATCAAAATATAACAAATGAATATATCGCAATATGCATAACTTTTTTAGCTTTAATAAGAATCAGTGTATATATATATATAGCCTATATATATATATATATATATATAAATTTAATTCATACAGTGAAAACTAAGCAGTGTTTTATTTTTACATTTGATTATTCAGTTTCTGTTGTTAAATAGACCTAATGTAAGATAACCTGAACCCCGTGGTTTACACTGATGTTAAAATAACACTTCTTATGCTACAGTAAAACACTGGTCTTCACTTTCACAAGTTGTAGGGATGTTTTCTTGTCACAAAAAAAAAAAAAGTGAAACATGTATGTAGGTTATATAATTGTAAATCTAATTTAAGTTAATTTTATACATTTTAAACATAATCGTGTCGCATATCGAATATCGCATTGTTTAATTAGTTATCACATATCGCATTTTTCTTCAATATCGTGCACTTAATAACTTCGTCCAGGCGATGAAGTAATGGCAGACAGAGGCTTCACCATTACTGATCTCCTCTATGAAAGGAAGGTGAAACTTGTCCTTCTTGTAAACCTGTACAATGTGACCAGATTTTACCTGTTATGAAGTTATTTTTACAAACCTTTACAATGTGCCCAGTTATGAAGTTATTTTTATAAACCTTTACAATGTGACCAGATTTGACCTGTTATGAAGTAATTTTTATAAACCTTTACAATGTGAGCAGATTTGACCTGTTATGAAGTTATTTTTACAAACCTTTACAATGTGACAAGATTTTACCTGTTACGAAGTTATGTTTTACAAACCTTTACAATGTGACCAGATTTTACCTGTTATGAAGTTATTTTTACAAACCTTTACAATGTGCCCAGTTATGAAGTTATTTTTATAAACCTTTACAATGTGATCAGATTTGACCTGTTATGAAGTTATTTTTATAAACCTTTACAATGTGACCAGATTTGACCTGTTATTAAGTTATTTTTATAAACCTTTACAATGTGACCAGATTTTACCTGTCAGTCATTTATTATTAAACCTATGTAAGCTCTGTAGATTCCCTTTAAAACTTAAATGAATTAAGTATTCTAGTTAGAACTGGCCACGTTAACAATGACGATGGATGAGACAATGTGAGACCAACTGATCGTCTTACGAAGTTTTCTCCGTGCTCCCAATTTAAAACATTTACGGTGTTAACGTTATTTGACATTTTGCTAAAGTTTTGGCTAACTAAAAAACAATCTTTTATCGATTGAACTAGCTACCGGATGTGCCGTGCCAGTTTAGCGGTTGACTAGCTTTCGTGAGGCACACTCGCAAGGTCTCTTGCTCTCTCTCTCTCTGCCGTGCTCGCGCTATGTATGTTATGCGCGCAGTATGTTCTGTCTCGCATGCACGCTCTAGATTCCGGCAGATCTGAACTAATTTGCGGGCATCAGGGAGACGCAGGAGACTCCCGGGAGACTTGGGATGTCTGCAATGGCCACAGACAATTTGAGGAAGTGGTGGGGGAAGTGACGTATGCCGTAAAGCAGTCGAATTTTGTAGTTCTTTTTGTGCACGGGTTCCTACCCGAAACCCGAAGTTACATAGTGCCAGTAAAAGCGATACAGACCACGCCAGGCTATGGCAGACGTGTCATTTAACTTATTTTAAGTCGATGTACCATCACAAGGGTCTTGGAAATATATTATGAAGGTTGAAAAACTACATAGTGTTACTTTAATGCGTCGCTAACAAGCAGGAGACATTAGCCAGATATAAATCCCAGTTGAGGTGGTGGTGGTCCCGTGCACATAAATCTGTTACAATGTGCCAATATAGGCGTAACAATTAGTTAATAGTCATGACTCATGTGCCTCAACAAGTAAAGTCATAACATAATGATATCTTTGCAAATCATTAACTAATGATTAATTAAAGCAGACAACTGGAAGTTGAAGTGCATAGCGTTGACTAATTGTGGTAATTAACACATTCATTTACACTATTAGTTAATAAAATATGTTATTAAGGAATTAATACATGATGACCCGTTTAATTAATAGCAATTCATTTATTACTTAATCTATTAATCATATACTCTTTATTAGTTGCTGATGCAATAATTAATTAATGGTTTAGTTCTTCATGAGTTATACATTAACTCATGATTATCTGTGCATTAGTTATGAATTAATGCTTATTAGTGCACCCGTATTGTAAAGTGTTACCAAAAAAACTGTTTATCCAGTTAAAGGCACACCGCGGAACTTTTGGCCACTAGTGGCGCTCCACCTGTAACTTTCACGTCTAGCGTCCCTAGAGGCCACAAGCTCCGCAGCACTGTCGCAAAAGTCAACAAACAGTCAACCGGTCAGCCCATAGACAGTGGGTCAGCCTCCTGTGTCTTTAGATTGTGTGCAGTGTTTGAGGCGGGCAGCCTTGCCGCGCTCGATTCCCTTATAGCAGTCTGCTGAGAGAGAGCGAGCGGGGCGAGCCCCGTGGGGGTTAGTGCTAACATGTCTGTGAGTGAATGTGGGCGCGGGACGGCGGGCCGGGCACATTTACTGCACTAAAAACACCGTCGGCCTGAGCTGACTGTAACTTATGTATGTTGGTTTCGTTTTACAGAAACCGTGGGACATGTTGTGTGTAGTGTTTGTGGGAACGTTCACTACATTTAATGTACATTTGACATGAGTCGACTATTGTGCGAGCCCTGCACTGTGGCGGGCTGTGTTTGTGTGTAGAAATGAACAATGGGCTTTGGGCATTTTATTACACTCATAATACCATCGGCTGTGGTCTGGAATACCAGAAAATACTACACTACTTATATGATTTATCTGGGTCACCTTGGAAACGGCATTTGTGTGCAGGCAAGCGTCAGCATCGGTCGGGCACCCCTCCTCCTGTAGCTCACGCCAGCGAGCGAACGCTAGACCAATGGTGATCCTCGTCCTGGCTTTTCATTTGTCACTATGCTTTTTCTTTTTTTTAGTGTCCTCTGACAAAACCTTTGCCTTCTTCCTTGTAGCTGTTGGTTCGGCCATGACGAAAACATACAGACGGCAATCAAACGCGGGTTGAGCACTCACGTCAGAATCTGAGGAAGTTGTGGGTGGTGGGGGAAGTGACGTATGCCGTAAAGCGGTTGAATTTTGTAGTTCTTTTTGTGCTCGGGTTCCTACCCGAAACCCGAAGTTACATAGTGCTAGTAAAAGCGATACAGACACCTTCAGGCTACGGCAGACGTGTCATTCAACCTATTGTAAGTCGATGTACCATCTCAATGGGTTTTGGTAATATATTATAAAGGTTGAAAAGTTCCACAGTGTGCCTTTAATTTTAACTGTTTATTAAATAAAATTTTGCTCTGTAATAAAACAAATACTGTGAGTGAAACTTTATTTCAGAACAACAAAACAATTATCATAGGCTACCGCACATCCCTGTATGGAATGAAAAATAATCTTATAATAATTTCTACCAAGAGCCTTAGGGCCCTATATGTGGTAAACTAATCTTTCTTTTGTATACATATTGAATTTCATGCTCATGTTATCCTCCTCTAGAGCAGAGACGATCCACACTATAAAGTTCTACAATACTGTAAAACAGTAGCATCGCCTTTCAACTTTGGTTGAGTTTGTAGCTTATGAATAATGACTTCATATATGCTTGTTGTGCGGACAGGTAACCACAGCGCATGTGTGGTTTAACGCTCAAATAGAATGGAATGTGGAAAATGAATTATGCATGCAGGCATTTCTTTCGTATTTGGTGGCAACACCCGATAAACAACGTATAAGTTGTTACTTATTGAGAGATATACCGGTAGTTTAAAAATGTAGCCTACATCATTTTCTAAAACACGAGAGACTGAAAGAATGCAGGGCAAATGGTTAGAATTATCATGTTACTTGTACTTTTACCTCCAACATCTCCTACAAATGTTAAGTTTAAAAAGGTTGAATTATAAGGCATTGTAGGAAAGCATATTTCTGGCTTGTGTGCATGTGGGAGTCTTGAGACAGTAGCCTATGGCATGTTTTCCTAGAATGCAGAAAGTACAGGGCAGAAAGAAATATATTCTTTGTTAAACTGGCAGGACTTGGAGTTAAGGCTTTTTCTGTTTTATCTTTGTTTGGACACAGTGACGAGCATAAACTGATCTCCAAGTCGGTTCTTCAGTTCTTGCATGACACAGGACTGTAAGAATTTAGTTTAAACCTTGACCTGTGGAGGGCAGTAATACGCTCAGCAGCGTCTACATCTACACTGACTACACTACACTGAAGAAGAAACAGTCATTTCCTTATTTAGCACCTTTGCAGGTAGCCTACGTTGTTGCAAAATATTTTAAGACTAAAAGCATGCAGTGCAAATGGACACAATCGTGTGTCTTTTTTTTACTTGCACTTTCACTTCCTTCTGCTTCAGATGGTAAGTTGTTTATGTTTTTAAATAATATTAGAATTTTAAAACCTAATCTTTTAATAAGTTCAAGATTAATGAAGGTTATCGCATAGGCCTGCATGTCCTCCCTGGCCTTAATAGAGTGTTAGAGCGGGGCACAACCTAAACGGGGTTTGTTGGAACCAGAGGTGTAGTGGTAAAAAAAGAGGTGGGTAAACTATAAATTCTGGGACCATGACGTGGTCACCCGGTAAGGTGGGCCACTGCCTACCGGTGTATGTGTATCCTGATGACATTGGCAGGGCTCGACATTAAGCCTTTTCATACGCTTGTCCTTCGGACAAGTAAATCTGTCATTCACTTGTATGAGTAAAAAAGTTTCTCGTCCGGATTTTTTTTTGTGTGTGTGTGTGTGTGTGTGTGTGTGTGTGTGTGTGTTAATTTATTCTGAAACAATATTCTCATCAGTGTTCAATTATCTTTGATATTTAAATCGGCATATTGTAATATTTGCACCTTTAAAGGGCATCCCCTCCCCCAATATTATTAAATGTATGCTTCATCTTTCATTTTAAATTCCTAAATTTGATCAATAAATTCAATTATTTCGAATAATAAGACACTATAGGGCTGATCAAATTAAATCATGTACTCTGAAAAATTACAATTACATAAAATAATGTTATGAAATTGATTTAAATTTACAAATAAGAAACTTGGAAAGAATGATCTACTTTTAAACATAACACGAAACCGCCAGTAGGTGGCAGGCGACCCTCTTAATGAGTGAGTCATTGATTCATTCATTCAAACGATTTGTTCAAACAGCTGATTCATTCAAGATTGAGACAGTTGTTTATGAATGGCTCATTGAATCTTTGACTCAATCATTCGTTCAAAATGCTGAATCATTCAGTAATGAAAACAGGTTGAGTTGTGAGATGCGCCGTGGTTCTGCTGTGATTTTTGTTTGGAACTATTTTCGCTGCTGAAACAGAACAAAAACAGCCAATATTGCATCTAAAATGGAAGTGACTTAATTTTAACTGTTTATTGAACTGTTGTAGGAAATCAATGTCACATTTTCAATCGCGATGGTGTTCAGGAAAAATAATTGAGGTTGCTTAACATATGTTAAAAATATAAAAACTCCACATTTAGATTTTTTATAGGCAGTATGTTGTTAACTGAGTGTGTGTGTGCGCTCATTTGTGTAGATTTCTCCTCGAGAGGCCGCGCGAGCGTCAACAGCGCAACCATCGTCAGTATGGTAATAGTCAACAACACTGACAGTAATGCAGCGCAATATGAAAGAGTTCGTCTTAGGTTTAACAACCTATGAAACTAATAATTAACAATATGAAACTAAAACGACATAAGCTTAATTTATAGCTATTTAGAGGTGGATAAACGCACTTTGGAGGTGGGTAAACGCTATTTCCGAATATTGGGAGGTGCGTAAACGGCGTTTACGTGCGTTTAGCCTCCACTACATCCCTGGTTGGAACACATGTGGTGGTTAAGGTTTCCATGCTAGCATGACAAAACGTTGTGTGACCCATTTACTTGTTGCCATTTCAACACTATATGCATTATGCAAATATGCATAACAAAGATATGGCAGAACAAATATTTAATAGCACGTAAATTCCTTACTAAAGTTATTTTTTCATCTCAGTTTTTCTAAAACAAGAAAGATCATTAGCAGATATAAATCCCAGTTGAGGTGGTGGGGCACGTAATGGGCACTTCCATGAGAGCTGTGTGTGGATGGGGTGTGTTGTGTTCAGCTTTGTATTTTTCTGAATGCATTTCTTCATCTATTTTGCTTTTGCTTCATCTATTTATTTTGCTATTTTGCTTTTACATTGTTTTGTACTATGTTTTATAGCTGTATTTGCAGTGTGTTCATTGTCAAACTCCAAATGTTGTTTATTTTAATGATTAAAAAATGGCATTATTTTATTTGAAAAAGTTAATAATTGTATTTTATTTAAAAAATATTTTTGTTTGTCTAGTATATATATTTTTTATTAGACCAGACAACATTTTAAGCTGTCATGGTTGTTACAATGTGCCCCTCATGTTGTGTACCCTATGGGCATGTTGTCTTCACTACTTAGCTTGTTTCATTAATACAGTGTATACTATTTTCTTTATTTTATGAATGTAAAATTTTGGCATAAAAAAAATCGCATGCGCAGGGTAAGATTTATGAAAGTGAACATAAGATTGTAAGCGAAAATTAAATTGCATTAGCATAAAGCGGCAGTTTCACAATACATGAATTACACTTACGAATATTTTTTCTTAAGCCTGAAAGGCGATTTACACCTTCACAAATCTTACCCTGCACATGCGATTCTTAATGGCATCATTCTACCTTCATAAAAAAAAAAAAAAAAAAAAAAAAAAAGATACACTAGTCTATATTAATGAAACAAGACCACATATTTGTACTATACATGTGTGAAATTAATGTGTAAAAATAAAGAAAAATCTGAACCCCAAGTGGAATTATACAAACTTGGAAAGTCAAAAAGTGTCAGGTTGTGCCCCGCTCTCCCCTACTCGTATCATTTTCATTCTGAATGAAAGTATAAGTCATTGCCAAGATTCCAAGTCTTCTGTTTTGAATTAAAAATAAATAAAATAAAGCTTAAAAGTTTTATTGTATACAGTCTCATAGCCTACTATGGTAGATATCAATCAATCAAGAATCAAATCAAGAATCAAATAATCAATAATAAACAATAATCCATGGTAATCACCAATAATCAATTTGTTTTTCAGGTTCTCATTCTTTGTGGTTGTTTTCAACTTACATTCGTGGAAAAACACAATTTCCTGAATTTAGTTCCATAACAACTTTGGATGACATCACAGTTGGATACTATAATTCAAAGACATATATTCCAAGAGGGAATACAACAAACGAGGATGATGTGATTGATTCAGTTTATATAAAGGCTATAAGTGACTTCAAGTATAACTCCTTTTTGAGAAGATCAGAACTGTTTAGGCAAGACAGCCAAAATGGCAGTAAGTATCTGGCTCAATGACATCTATTAATCCATTTTTTTTAAATTCACGAAATGCTATTCATACTGTACATATTCAATTGCTTATCTTTTTGATGAGCATATTTTTAATGTTTGATTTTCAAAAATTTTTTTTTTTTAGGAGAAAACATTTGTGGTATCACAATTAAAAGAATAACTTAATTATAATTTCTGCAAAATCTTCTATTATCGTTTCTTTATAAAAAATATTAATATGCTTCTAATATTTTTAAAATATTGTCTGAAAAATAAAATGTATGTGTGATAAGCCTTTGAGCTGTGTTTATGATCGCTACGATGGGTTTCATTTTGCATTTAGAGTGACTGTAAAGTATGAATGGGTAAGTGATAAGGTATGTGAATGGCATGTTTTGATATTTGGGATATGGTCATTTGGGCTACTTTTGGGTTATTTTTGATTGGCCATTAGGCTATTATGTTAAGCTGGCCTGGCAACCCTGCTACAAGATCACATGGCGATAATATCAAACAGGTTTGAAGATTTTGCAGCATCTGTGAATGCTTAAGACTCGCCGACCTGCTCAAACTTAACAAGCATCGGCGACTTCAACCAGCACCGATTTAGCAGCAGACCTTGAAAATCTGTTTAGGACAGCGAAAACCAGCCAAAAGTTGTGTAGTGTGAGCTTCCCTATTAAGACAACGATTAGGGATGGCCCGATAGGCCTACCATTTTTTTTTTCAAACCGATACGAGTACGAGTATTTAGATTTGTGTACTTGCCAATACCGAGTACCGATACCGATATTTCTACCGCAAAAGTAGGCTCCCAGAAAAGAAGACGACTATTTTAGAACACAGCTGAAGACTGTTTTTATTTTCTTCTCTGCTTGTTTTAACAAGTCTAAAAATAAATAAAAATTAGTAAAATAATAAATTAACACACAAACCACTGTTAATTTAACATAAAAGCAAGCAGGCTACTGCGTGCATGGTTTGGCATGACTGAATGCGCGCAAAGTGCGCTCCCTTAATAAATCCTAAAAGCTGACAGTTCATCGCGATCTCACACATCTCTGTTATTATCAATGAAGCTGACTGCACAATGCATCTTTCATAATATCCACAATTTGTTTGTTATAATTAGAGGATTTGCCAGCATACAGAATTCAGCACTGAACAAAAAAGTCCGTTTTGAGCGGTGAGGGGAGTCTATCTTAAATGCTTCTGATTCACCATTGCGTTCCAGAAATCAACACATATGTCTGTGATTGGCTACATCGCTCAACGCTGTAACCATGTTATGAATAGAAACTGGCCTGTAAATCGTTAATATTTTGTTGTAGTTGTTCTTGTTGCTTTTCTGCAAGAGATGAATAAAAATCTATTAGTTTTTATGTTTTATTCATAGATATTTCTAGTTTGCGGGAGTCCCGCGAATCGTTTTATTCTCCCGCACACACAGAGTGAGTGCATTACCGCGCGCGCTCGGGCATCAAATCTATGATGCGTCTTCAGATGTTTAATTAGATTGCTGGTGTTAAACGATATAGCCTACTTTCTTTCCCTCCTCTCGACACCTTAGCTTAACATAACTTACAGTCTGCCTTGCTATTGTCATCATCCCTTATCTTGAAATGAGCCCAAACCGCCGACATTATACTTTCCTATGCCTCAGTTCACCTCGACAAAGCACTCGCGGCGGCCAGTTTCGTTTTGCAAAATGTACGTGGTATCGGTGCGTGGTATCGGCGAATTTTTATGAGTACGAGTATATGAGGACAGTATCGGCCCGATGCCAGTATCGGTATCGGGCCATCCCTAACAACGATCGACAAACACAGGTCTATTCAGAAAAGGTAACAAGGATAATGGCAAGATAACAAGACGAGATAACAAGATGCGGAGACAATCAAGGGGTACCAATCATAGACATAATAAATACATAGACGCCCTATTGGCCTGCTGGTATGGCAAGCCGTTTTAACTTTTATTCATTTCCAGGATATGAATACTTGATATCAACAATTACATTTTTGATATCAACAATTACATTTTTTGATATCAACAATTACATTTTTGATATCAATTACATTTTTGATATCAACAATTCAATTGTTGATATCAACAATTCAATTCTTGATATCAACAATTGAATTATTGATATCAAAAATGTAATTCTTGATATCAATAATTGTATTTTCACTAGTGAAATGTCACCATAGACTGCCATTCAAAATTAATTGTTGATATCAAGAATTGATTTCCTACTAGTAGAAATTTAATTTTTGATATCAATAATTACATTGTTACTAGTAAAAATGCGAATTCCTGATATCAATAATTAAATTATCACTAGTCTAAATGTCTATTCTTGATATCAACAACTGAATTGCTACTAGTAAAAATTTTCATTTTTGATATCTGAAAATGTATTTCTGATATCAATATTATTTCAGATATCTAAAATGGCTTTCTTACTAACAATCACATTCATGATATCAGAAATTAACATTGTCACTAGTGAAAATTGAATTATTGATATCAAAAATGAACATTGTTACTAGTAGCAATTCAATTGTTGATATCAAGAATAGACATTTCAACTAGTGACTATTTAATTCTTGATATCAAAAATAAAGGTTTTTACCACTGATCTATATAGAATGACTGGATAGCTCATGACGTCATAAACAGTGAAGCCACCGCGCCGCCATATTGTGATTCCCTAGTGAGCTCACGCGTTCTATTGAATCAATAGGAAATTGTATGATTTGACTGAGAAAACATTGCATAACGAGACTGTGACACCGTCTTTAAATCTAAAGTCTCCCTGAACAGTCTTACAACGCAAACATCCTAAGCATTTAAATGGGTATTTGTTTAAAGTCGGAAATTATTCCTGCTTACTAAAAATGAAGTATATGTGAATTGTGAACTTAAAATTTAGCTCTTTCTGATTGTGTTTTACAGATAGATCAGTAGTCTGCTCAAGTATTTGATTAGTTAGCAAGAACATGTCCAGGAAATGCATAATACAAATTGTATGGGTTAATGTACACCTGTTTCACCTCTTATTTACCCCTTATTTACACTGCACACGTCTGCGGCGCGTTTACAGCTGCGACACGGCTACCGGAGCTGATCGCGCCCACAAATCGGCAAATCACGTGGAAATGCTCCCGGTGTCAGTTGACACCGTGTGAATGTAGGAATAAAACATTGTCGGAGCCATAATGCGCCGTAGATGTGTGCACTGTAAATAAGGGGTTTACACATAGGCCTACTCCCGTTTGCAGTGCATATTTTTTACCATACCCACGTCAACAGGTTGGAGCTTTCACTGCACGCGGATGCCCGTCCTGTGCGGTGCGTGCAGAGATCGTTTGTGCTGCAGGCGCTGAATTAAAGTGACAGCGCATGGTTCGTGGTCAAACTGAACACGGATTGACATGAAAATATTACATATATGCATTTAATTAAATTTATAAGAAGTAATGCATTGAATAATACGTTTATTGGGTTTAAACTTGAATACGTCTGTGAAAGAATGCATAGTAGGCTTTACTTTTTTTTTTAAACAACACGGAATTAGCGACAATTGTGCATATAAATTACTATATATGGGCTTAAAGTAAAACCTGTGAGCAGTTTTTCAAGATCCTTTGGTGATCTTCGTTTTACACTTGGTGATGCGCAGCGGGTCATCTTAAAAGTGCCGTCGGAGCTACCTATCTCTGTATAACGGCCGTTGGAGCCCTCTGCTGGTAGGGAATCGTAAGATGGCCGCTCGAACACTTCCGGTGGCTTCACTGCCTGGTGGCAGTTTAGAACGTCATGAGCTATCCAGTCATTATATAGATCAGTGGTTTTTACTAGTAAGAATTGTATTTCTGATATGTGAAATTGGAATTTCAACTAGTAGAAATCAATTCTTGATATCAAGAATTGATTTTGAATGGCAGCCAGTATGGCAAGCCGTTTTAGCTTAAATTGTACCCAGCCTTACTTGTTGTAATTTCATTTTTACTAGTAAAAATTTAATTAGAGAACTTTACAATTCAATTCGTACTAGTAGCAATTACAATTAGAGAGCTCTCTAATTCAATTCTTACTAGTAACAATTGCGATTAGAGAGCTCTCTAATTCGATTCTTACTAGTAAGAATGTAATTGCAGAGCTCTTTAATTCAATTAAAGAGCTCTGCAATTGCATTCTTACTAGTAAGAATTAAATTAGAGAGCTCTCTAAATCAGTTTTTACTAGTAAGAATTACATTAGGAGAGCTCTTTAATGCAATTATTACTAGTAAAAACTGATTTAGAGAGCTCTCTAATTCAGTTCTTACTAGTAAGAATGCAATTGCAGAGCTCTTTAATTCAATTAGAGAGCTCTACAATTCAATTCTTACTAGTAGCAATTACAATTAGAGAGCTCTCTAATTCAATTCTTACTAGTGAAAATACAATTAGAGAGCTCTCTAATTCAGTTATTACTAGTAACAATTACAATTGCAGAGCTCTCTAATTCAATTCTTACTAGTAACAATTCCAATTAGAGAGCTCTACAAATGAATTCTTACTAGTCATATGTCTCCATTGACTTCCATTCATTTTTAATTACAGAGCTCTTTAATTGAATTGTTACTAGTAAGAATTACAATTAGAGAGCTCTACAATTGAATTGTTACTAGTAAGAATTACCATTAGAGAGCTCTCTAATTCAATTGTTACTAGTAACAATTCCATTAGAGAGCTCTCTAATCCAATTATGACTAGTAACAATTACAATTAGAGAGCTCTCTAATTCAATTCTTACTAGTAACAATTTGATTGTAGAGCTCTCTAATTGAATTGTTACTAGTAACAATTACAATTAAAGAGCTCTGTAATTTAATTATAGAGCTCTCTAATTGCATTCTTACTAGTAACAATTCAATTATAGAGCTCTCTAATTCAATTCTTACTAGTAACAACTCAATTGCAGAGCTCTTTAATTCAATTAGAGAGCTCTCTATTTCAATTGTTACTAGTAAGAATGCAATTAAAGAGCTCTCTAATCCAATTATTACTAGTAAGAATTCCAATTAGAGAGCTCTCTAATCCAATTATTACTAGTAAGAATTCCAATTAGAGAGCTCTCTAATTCAGTTGTTACTAGTAAGAATGCAATTGCAGAGCTCTTTAATTCAATTACAGAGCTCTGCAATTATACATATCTTTAATTTGTTTTTTTTACTAGTAAAAATTCAATTAGAGAGCTCTGTAATTGCATTCTTACTAGTAAGAATTGAATTAGAGAGCTCTCTAATTGTAATTGTTACTAGTAATAATTGGATTAGAGAGCTCGCTAATTGTAATTCTTACTAGTAATAATTGAATTAGAGAGCTCTGCAATTGCATTCTTACTAGTTAGAATTGAATTAGAGAGCTCTCTAATTGTAATTGTTACTAGTAAGAATTGAATTAGAGAGCTCTCTAATTGTAATTGTTACTATAAGAATTGGATTAGAGAGCTCTCTAATTGTAATTCTTACTAGTAATAATTGAATTAGAGAGCTCTCTAATTGTAATTCTTACTAGTAACAATTCAATTATAGAGCTCTCTAATTAAAAATGAATGGAAGTCAATGGAGACATATGACTAGTAAAAATTCATTTGTAGAGCTCTCTAATTGCAATTGTTACTAGTAAGAATTGAATTAGAGAGCTCTGTAATTGTAATTCTTACTAGTAATAATTGAATTAGAGAGCTCTCTAATAATAATTGTTACTAGTAAGAATTGAATTAGAGAGCTCTCTAATTGTAATTCTTACTAGTAACAATTCAATTATAGAGCTCTCTAATTGTAATTGTTACTAGTAATAATTGAATTAGAGAGCTCTCTAATTGTAATTGTTACTAGTAATAATTGAATTAGAGAGCTCTCTAATTGTAATTGTTACTAGTAATAATTGAATTGTAGAGCTCTCTAATTGAATTATTACTAGTAAAAATGTAATTACGACGAGTAAGGCTGGGTACAATTAAAGCTAAAACGGCTTGCCATAAGCCTATGGTGACATTTCACTAGTGAAAATACAATTACAGATATCATAAATGATAGTTTTTACTAGTTGCAATTCAATTGTTGATTTCAAGAATTATCATTTTAACTAGTGAAAATGTAAATGTTGATGTCAAGAATTACCATTGTTACTAGTGAAAATGTAATTCCTGATATCAAAAATTGCCATTGTTACTAGTAGAAATATTATTCCTGATATCAATAATTATAATTTTAACTAGTGAAAATTGAATTGTTGATATCAAGTATTCATATCCTGGAAATGAATAAAAGTTAAAACGGCTTGCCATATGCTGGAGCGTACGTCAACGGCGCCGCCATGTTGGGGATGGCAACTTTCCCATACTCATACCGGGAATTGAGAAAAATGCATGTTTTGTGCGCTGTTTGGGGCTGTACACATCGCCACACAATTGAAAACAGCTTTCGAGGAATTACCTTTCACAAGCAAGACTGAACGTTTGTTTTTGGTTGTATTTGGTCATGATTTAATTAGTAATAGTAACGTTCAGAGGATACATTTAAAAATACTACTGTTATTGTGTCACGAAATGTAGTTTAAATAGTTTTTCAGTCGACAATGTAGTTGTTTAAAGCTCAAATATGTGGTTTGTTTATAAAGATAGCGCCTATTTAAAAATTTGATCTGACGTTTTCGGAGTTGTAAGATGCGCTCAGCGCTCGTCTACCCCGCCTGGAACAGCCGTACCTCGGCCAGTGCTTCTGAAGTTTTGCCGCTGACTCGGATGTCTGTAGTCTAGTGGTTAAACATGAGATATAATTTGTCTTGTGTATATCTAACGGGCGATCTTTGGTCTCATTAATCTATAAATGGTTCCCTGGTAAATCGTTTTGGCTGAGGGCAAAGTGAAGTTTCATAACTTTATATTTAGGCTATTTTAACATTGTATCCTGCTGTATGTTTGACTGAAGCTACTTCTGTTATAATGGCTATTACTGATCAATAAAACTGAAATTTAACAAAAAGAGTTAAATATTAAAGTCACTATTTAACTTATTTTTTATTGTGTATATTCTGTAATTGATATTTCTTATTCTATTGTTATTATTATTATTATAGTATTATTAATAAACTATGCTATTATCAATATTTTTATGATTGTATTATTGTACTTATGATATGATATAATTATACTAATCATTACTATTTTATTTGCTGTATACTATTTTTTTTTTATTGACTAAACTATTTACTATTCCTTCTCACTTTATGTTATATTTACTATTTGCATTGCACTGTAGTTGTACCATAACGTATTATTATAAAGGATCCATCAGTTATCTTTGTTATTGCTAAAATCTGGTCAATCACGGAAAATGCTTTTTCCACAATAAGAAAACTTAAATTATTCATTCTTCTTCACCATTCTTATCCAAGAATAAAAAGCCAGATACATGACAAGGGTCCGTGTATCTTTTGGTCATTTGATTTCCTGTTTGGAATGGAATAACGAGAAATGAAATCCAGCTCGTTTATTCGTTTTTTTGTTTAGTTTAAAAAACGAAAAATTAGATTTTGGCTCGATTTTTCATTTTTCGTTTGTGGTTTACAAATCGGTTTATGGGTTCGATATTTCATTTGCACACGTGGGCGGCGCTGAAACGCCCCTTTCATCTGATTGGTCAAACCGCTCCGCCTTCAGTACAAGCTTTTCTTTCTGTCGGGCAGAATAAGAGTATTAATAAATGCACTTTAATAAAACAATGTCTGAAACCACCACTCACTGTTAACTACGCACAATATTTGAAGCAGAAATGTTGCTGGTAATGGGGGCTCTGCGACCCCAGTAATGTGAGCCACAGTAGACCTATGACAGATTATTTTAGCATTTCCCATTGATAAATACAGTGCAAATAGTTCCGTCTCTTTGGATAAAAGGGAAGTGGAAATAAAAATCAATAATAGGCTGAACTGTAACATGATAATATGTTCATAACATTTACCACTCTCGTATTTTACTTACATCAAAAGGTGTGTGTGTGTGACATGCACAGTATATGCCTAAATAATTTTGAAAATTGAATAGAAATAAAGTTTATATTTATAAATGTAAGCATAGGCTATAGCCTACTCGGTTCACATGAAAAGAAAGAGACAGAAAAGAGAGAAGCTAGAATCAGTGAACGTACAGAACGTAGGCTAGGCTACTTTCAAAATTAGCAGGGTTTGGGATTAATTAAAATCATGACAGTTGAAGAGCACGGCATACCTTTAAAATGTTATTAGTTTTATTATAAAACTAATACAATTTTATTACATACTGAATTGGTCGATGTTTCTCTGAGTTCTGTTTATTATGTTGGCTTGAGAAAGCATATATTTAAACGTTATTATTATTATTATGAGAAATTGACTCCGCCTAGAACTTTAATGCTTCACCAAACTCAGCTCAGACCTTCAGACTGGTCTGACTCGCTTATATCTTTTTCTAACTGGTCAGACTTACTTTCCCAAAAAAATCCATTGACTTGCGTTATCTGAGCAATGGGCGTAATACTTAATGCTGTCCACTAGAGGGGGCGACAGGATAATACGTCTTTCTACTCTTTTCCTGTTTACATCAGTTTAAATGACAAATAAAAGCATGAATTTCATTCATAAATAGGCCATATCTGTGTATGAGAACAAGCTTTACATTTCAAGCTGTAAAACTAATTAAAACTTGAACCCTACTTCAAAGTTTGCCACTCTATAGTTTCTTTTAAGATATTGTTAGTTTTTGCATTTAATATTAGTCCATCTGGAACTTTTATTTGTCATGAGCTCTATATTTTAAGATGTACTAGAAAAAATATGATTCAACAACAAAAACTCTGTTTTAACTCGGCAAATGTGTTTTCCTTTCAAGGCTATAGCCTACAAGTTAGCCTGCTTTTTGCCATGGCTTGCCATACTGCCCAGAATAAACTATATTTTCTCCACACGAGATGTTTAAAAACCCTGCATGTAGTTTTTGTGAAGACGAGCGCATATCTTACAATATCTTACAAAGGTTCTATCTATCTATCTATCTATCTATCTATCTATCTATCTATCTATCTATCTATCTATCTATCTATCTATCTATCTATCTATCTATCTATCTATCTATCTATCTATCTATCTATCTGTCGGACTGACTATATGAAAAACTTGAATGCAAACATTTATGCACAAATATATCTTAAATAACAGTTTAAAAAAAGGCGGTCTGCTATATTTCACAAAGGAAGCCCATTTGTGTGTTATACGAGAAGGACATAGCCTACTGTAAAATTAGCTGGTTTACGTAAAAATGCGGATTGATCATTGCACAGTTATTCCAGACGCCTCCCGGTGCTATTGTGTAATCACAGATTATGAACGGATGTTTTACACAACAACAAGGATATATTCCCATTGGGTTTTCATGTTTTATGGGAACTTTAGACATCATGATTTTTATACTGTACAAACTGTGTTATCCCCTAACTCTAATGTAACCGTTATGGGTAGGTCATCTACGGACATCTAATGTTACGGACATATTTTATCATGGTACAGTTCAGTTATTGATTATTTTTTTTCCTATTCCCTTTTATCCAAAGAGACGGAACTATTTGCACTGTATTTATCAATGGGAAATACATCATGCTAAAGTAATCTGTCATATAGGCCTAGGTCTACTGTGGCTCACATTACTGGGGTCGCTTGCAAGTCGCAGCAGCACGAGTTACGTGACCAGCAACATTTCTGCTTCAAATATTGTGCGTAGTTAACAGTGAGTGGTGGTTTCAGACATTGTTTTATTAAAGTGCATTTATTAATTCTCTTATTGTGCCCGACAGAAAGAAAAGCTTGTACTGAAGGCGGAGCGGTTTGACCAATCAGATGAAAGGGGCGTTTCAGCGCCGCCCACGTGTGCAAATGAAATATCGAACCCATAAACCGATTTGTAAACCACAAACGAAAAATGAAAAATCGAGCCAAAATCTAATTTTTCGTTTTTTAAACTAAACAAAAAAAACGAATAAACGAGCTGGATTTCATTTCTCGTTATTCCATTCCAAACAGGAAATCAAATGACCAAAAGATACACGGACCGACAAGCCTGAGCTTTGACCATTCTTTATTAAAAAAAATATATTTTACAAGTCTAACTATCGAGATTTTAAGTAACTAGAGATGGAACTTTTTGTACACCACATACAAACCACTGAAATCGGTTGATAAATGTAAAAACAGTTTGTTTTTATCCAGAAAAAACGCAGCTCCCCCGTTTACTTACATTTGATTACAGCGCAGTCTTGCCCTCCGCAAAATGGCGGACCCGTTGACGTATCGCAGCAACGTTCCAAAGCGGCCAATAGGGCGTCTATGTATTTATTATGTCTATGGTACCAATGATCAAGGAACTGCAAGGGGACTACCAAACTAGCACCCGAAACGTATGGGGAACAGGAACTAAAACGGGAAATACTACAAAGTAAGAGTCAACACACTTAGGGGAAACCGTGACGATCAGATAATTTGATTTTTATAACTTTTTTACAAGGCAATGTTAGTTTAGGTTGTGAAATAGCATGTGGTTATTTACAGACAATTTAAGAGTTTATAGAGTTTTTTAAATTATATTTCTCTTCAAAATGGTTTGCTAAACAAAGAGTGTAAGATGAAGGAGGCCAATCCATGACAATCTCCCATAACCATTCTCCCTCATTTCCCTCACAGGTCTTGATGTTTATCAGACACAGGTTGTGTGTGAGCTGCTGGACTTCGACAAGCCGGGAAAGATGATTGTTACAGATGCTACCAGAGGCTCCACCACAGATGAAGTGTGTTACATTAACAACACGTTTACTTATACTGTGACTGTCAATATTAAACAAGAACTGATCAAACCTGACCTGGAAGAATTTAAGCAGGAATTTGCAAAGACCTTTTACCCACTTTGTATAAGAACTCTAAAGAATTACCTCAAAAAGAGAAGAGATCAAATTAACAGAAAAAGTACGTACTCAAGGGCACATCTAAATTCCCTAAATTTGTTTTATGAAAACAAATGTAACTGTTTAGAGTAAATCTTCAGGATTAAAAATAAACCCATGTATTTATACATGTAAAACGTTCTCTGAATCACCTCTTGTTTATTTTTTTCCTCCTCCCCCTACAGAACCGCCCAATATCACACTCACCCAAAAAGCAAACTCAGATTCTGGAGGGTTTCGTGTGAGTTGTTTGGCAACAGGATTTTACCCTCGTCACATCAACCTGACCCTGTTCAGAGATGGACAGCCTGTATCTGATCATGAGATCACTGGAGGAGATCTGCTGCCCAATGGTGACGGGACGTACCAGATGAGGAAGAGTCTGGAGATCAGTGCAGACAAACACAAATACAGCTGCTCTGCCACACACCTCAGTCTGGACAACACACTGATCATTGAATTAGGTAATGAGCTTTTTCAGAAATAGAAAGTATCAGATAAAATCTTAACATTTTGATCTGATTCTAAATGCTTCCTCTTTTTAGAACATGAACCATCCAGACGTCACATAGGAGTTGTTGTCGCTGTCCTGCTATTGGTATGTGCGATATCTGTGATTTTTGCAGTTATTTGCATGAGAAGGCAGACGGGAAGATAGAGATAGAGGTAGTCCTAACTTAATGGTGTAGTATGTTTTTCTTAAAATATGAAAATATGATATGTCACGTGCATATGTTGTAGGGGTGTAACGATGCACAAATTTCTTGATGTGATGCTTAACATAGCATTGTTAGTCAAATTGTATTTAATTTTAAAGTATACCGTACACTTGTGTTCCAAATTGAAGATGTCAAAAGACAGTATTTAACTATCAGCTGTATCAAACAATACGATTCAATCATTTTGTTTTTATACCACCTATGTCTTATTTACATTACAGATTACAACTGTAAATGTAGTACAACTGTAAAAATTGTTGTCTAGTGGGGGAAATGAATTTTGGTACGCTGAGCCACATTTTCACACAAGTAGCACAATTTACCTTGATTCACTTTATACTTTTTGTGCAGTCTATTCTTTGTCTATTTGATCAAAAGTCTGCACATAGTTTAGTTTTCTGGAGATAACACACTACACTTTTCTCCATTGATACAATGTCAATAAACCACTGATCTATATAAATAATTTCAGTGCTCTTAACCAATATTTTTAAATCTTTTAATATGATTGAACGAACCACAGGATATTGCAATGCACACGAGTTGTGTATATATTAAATCATATTTATGTACATTTGAGAATCTGTCTGCCTACATTTCAAGTTTGACTGTCATAACATTTTCTTTTTTGTAAAATATTTTGTTTCTTTATTTGAATTTTTGCTTTTGACTTTGGTATTTTGTTTTTTTATGTACTTTTATTTTCAATAATTGCGGTCCTTAAACAAAATCTGTTATGCATAGTGACTTATAGACACATTACGCAAAAACGTAAACCAGTACTGATCTAAATACTTGATGTTAATCAGTTTCCAATTCAGAAAAGATTTGTTGGTTGTTTATTTATCTGATTTGGAAGTATAGTGACATTTAGGCCTCGTTCAGACTGTCAGTGTCACGTGTGAATGGCAAAAAAAATCCCATGAAATGCGATTTTTACAAATCCGTTTCGAGTTACATTCTTATGTGGTTTGAATCACATTATGAAATAAATCTTTTTCTCCAAAACATTGGAGAGTCTTTGGCCACTCAAACTCTGAGAGACACATCCTCTTCCTGGCACATTATGAAATAAATGTTTTTCTCCAAAACATGTTGGCCACAATTATTGGCACCTCTAGAATTTTTTACGAGTAAAATATCTCTGAAGTATATTTCCATTAATATGTATCTTTTTTTTTAGCACTAGGAACATGAAATTGTCTAGCTTTGACTTTTTGTTTCACAGCACAGGAGTTTAAATTTTAGGAAACACAAAGGCCAAATTCCCTTAATCATCCATCACAATGAGTAAAACGAATATAGAATATTCTGGTGTGCAGCAAAAAACTAAGAAAAGAGCTTTTTAGCAGCAAACACACAGATGGGTTTAGTGCGCACAATGATAAAAAGTACCCCACGTGTACAATTTAATATACTGCAGGATCTTTAATGTTGTGGGCATATTTTTCTGCTGGAGGTCCTGGACTTCTTGTTCAGATATATGGCATCGTGGATTCTATCAAATACCAACAGATAAAAAATCTAAATCTGGGAATCTGAAGATTCTGGAGAGATTCTGTATGGGGGAATTGTTTTTTTAATGAAAGATCAAAAGGATAAACAATGCAGATTTATTTTTTTACAGCCATTTATAATATATAAACCGGGTTCACACTGAATGATTTAGAATACCGGTAGTCTTTTACAACTGTTGCTCGACAGACTCTACAAACATAAAGTTTGTAAGTTTGTTTACACATGCCTATAGACTACATAATCATTTTTTGGTCAGATTTTCATTCTATGGATGTTAATCTTAACCCTCTGGGGTTCTTCGGTCATTTATGACCGGAAGTTTTTAAATAAAAAATTGTTAAAAATCGTAGCTTCATCGGAATGGTACGAAACTTGGTGACTTTTATGGTACTTGGTATATGAACACACAAAAAAATTGGGGACATGATTTGAAAAGTCTAAGTGGTCGTAAAAAAAAAGTCACACTCGGGACCTTCGGTCATAAATGACCGCCCATAGGAAATAAATGGGAAATTGGCAAAAGTATGAAAATTCAGAGTTTTTTTGTGTTTACAATCTACAAATCAGCCACGATGCAGAAAAAAAGCACACAACAGTGAAGGGGTGAATCTCTAAAACATCAAGAGTGCAAAACAGACACATACACTCTCACACACACATACTTATACACACAAAAACACACGCACACACAAATGAACGTGTGTCATTGCAAAAGCTAATTTTGGGAAATGTGTGAAATAAAAGCAATTATTCATCAATGTAAGGAATTAAAAGCACACAGCAATGAAAGCATTAGACTGTAAGCCATCAAGGTTGCAAAATAGACACACACACACACACACACACACACACACACACACACACACACACACACACACACACACACACACACACACACACACACACACACACACACACACACACACACACACACACACACACACACACACACACACACACACACACACACACACACACACACACACACACACACACACACGGAAATATGAGACTGGTGAAACTGTAACAGAAATGTGAGAATATGTGAAATAAAATATAGTTACAGTTAGTTACAAATACAGTTAGTATGTAAATAATATGTAAATATAGTTAGAGAAATAAAAGTTTTAAATATCTTAAATATCTTTTAAATACCTAACTATATTTACATATGTGTATATTATTTGCATATTCAATGAACAGTAACTCTTATTCAAAAGGCAACAGCAATTATGAACAAAAAACTAAAATAACAGCAAAAGTATAATAATTGTCAAAAAAATTGAGAAATAAAAAAGTGTTTTAAATATCATCCTATTTTCCATTTACTGTTTGATAATTATTATACTTTTGCTGTTATTTTAGTTTTTTGTTCATAATTGCTGTTGCCAATTTTGAATAAGAGTTACTGTTCATTGAATTGTACAAAAAATAATTTTAAACCAAACAAACAAACAAAACACTTGGCAAATAGTCTTTGAGAATCTCTTATTATATATTAAAATCCACAACCTGAAAAAAATAGGCAAATATGTGCAAAACAACTAGAATTCAGAAGCCTTTCTAGAGAGAGCTGTAAATCCATCTAGTTGTTACAATATGATATTGCATGATAATTATGCACTACTTTCACCAGATGGCACCAATCTGATAAAAAAATAAAATAATTCTATAGGCCTTGTCTCTAATTTAACCTGAAATACAGTATTAATAATAATAATAAAAAAATAATATATATACACTCACCGGCCACTTTATTAGGTACCCCATGCTAGTAACGGGTTGGACCCCCTTTTGCCTTCAGAACTGCCTCAATTCTTCGTGGCATAGATTCAACAAGGTGCTGGAAGCATTCCTCAGGGAGTTTGGTCCATATTGACATGATGGCATCACACAGTTGCCGCAGATTTGTCGGCTGCACATCCATGATGCGAATCTCCCGTTCCACCACATCCCAAAGATGCTCTATTGGGTTGAGATCTGGTGACTGTGGAGGCCATTTTAGTACAGTGAACTCATTGTCATGTTCAAGAAACCAATTTGAAATGATTAGAGCTTTGTGACATGGTGGAAGTAGCCATCAGAGGATGGGTACATGGTGGCCATAAAGGGATGGACATGGTCAGAAACAATGCTCAGGTAGGCCGTGGCATTTAAACGATGCCCAATTGGCACTAAGGGGCCTAAAGTGTGCCAGGAAAACATCCCCCACACCATTACACCACCACCACCAGCCTGCACAGTGGTAACAAGGCATGATGGTTCCATGTTCTCATTCTGTTTACGCCAAATTCTGACTCTAACATCTGAATGTCTCAACAGAAATCGAGACTCATCAGACCAGGCAACATTTTTCCAGTCTTCAACTGTTCAATTTTGGTGAGCTCTTGCAAATTGTAGCCTCTTTTTCCTATTTGTAGTGGAGATGAGTGGTACCCGGTGGAGTCTTCTGCTGTTGTAGCCCATCCGCCTCAAGGTTGTGCGTGTTGTGGCTTCACAAATGCTTTGCTGCATACCTCGGTTGTAACGAGTGGTTATTTCAGTCACTGTTGCCCTTCTATCAGCTCGAACCAGTCTGGCCATTCTCCTCTGACCTCTGGCATCAACAAGGCATTTCCGCCCACAGAACTGCCGCTCACTGGATGTTTTTTCTTTTTCGGACCATTCTCTGTAAACCCTAGAGATGGTTGTGCGTGAAAATCCCAGTAGATTAGCAGTTTCTGAAATACTCAGACCAGCCCTTCTGGCACCAACAATCGTGCCACGTTCAAAGTCACTCAAATCACCTTTCTTCCCCATACTGATGCTTGGTTTGAACTGCAGGAGATTGTCTTGACCATGTCTACATGCCTAAATGCACTGAGTTGCCGCCATGTGATTGGCTGCTTAGAAATTAAGTGTTAACGAGCAGTTGGACAGGTGTACCTAATAAAGTGGCCGGTGAGTGTATATATATATATATATATATATATATATATATTCAATGGGGAAAATCGATCATAATTATTGCATAAATATTCATTATTATCATAAAATTCTCAAAAAAAAAACTTGACAAAAATAGTCTTTGAGAATCTCTTATTATATATTAAAATCCACAACCTGAAACAAATAGGGAAATCTTTTCAAAACAACTAGAATTCACAGAGAGCTGTAAATCCATCTAGTGGTTACAATATGATATTGCATGATAATTATGCTCACTACTTCCAACAGATGGCTCCAATCTGCTTTCAACATTTTTTTTCTATAGGCCTAGTCTCTAATTTAACCTGAAATACAGCATTAATTAAAAATTAATAAAAATGATATATATATATAAACTTTCTATTTTATTCAATGGGAAAAAAATGATCATAATTATTGCATAAATATTCATTATTATCATAGAATTCTCTCAAAACACCAAAGAAAAAAAGAAAAAATATTATTGAACAAAAATACATTTCATTGATTTTACTGGAAAAATAAAAAATTTGATTTTAGGGGTCCAGTCACTTATGACCGTGAAGGTCCTATGTGTGACTGGTTGACGAAGAACCCCAGAGACAATACTGTATTATTACTTTGTCTTCTGGGTAAATTTCATCTTCACAAAGCCAGAACTATTCACTGCAAACCCAATTTTAGACTGTTCTCCTCTGATATAAAGTCCATTTTTACTTCCTTTAAGGAAATGTCCAAACCTTTGAGCACAAATGCTTCGTAAGCATATCATCCTTGAGTCTGTTGTAAGGAACCTTTCATTTTTTATGACAAAATGTTATATTGTGTTGATTTGTGTAATTCTCATCATAACCACTTGTGATGATGTCATGTCCGTATGGAGATGATAAGGGTATCGTTTTCAAAAGTTTGTGCTTTCAGGCCACCAAAACGCTAGCCTGGTAATACCAGACTCTGCTACTTCACTTTGCTTCGTACACAGAGTCTGGGATAGCATAATAGAGAAGTGTTTTCTCTCTCGCTAGGGGGCGCGTACTGAAGTTTAAAATCATTGGTTACCCGTAAGCCAATCAGATAAGTTTGTTTATGACGTATGTTATGCGCCGACACAGCCGCATCGAACCACAGACATCATGCATCGAACTCAAATCTATGATCGAACTTCCACTGTAAACACTTGATGATGCGAGCGAAATACCCGAGTGAACATGGCTGTAAACGACTTTTTTGATCTGTGAGTGATGTAATAGAATGACTGCTGCGCTTGACAAACGAGCAGAGCAGAGCACAAACGAGCAGAGAGAGAGAGAGAGAGAGAGAGAGAGAGAGAGAGAGAGAGAGCCCCGGCCGCGCGCGCGCACTCCCACGTCTACAAACAACACGAGCGCTGTCTTGCTCTCTCTCCCTCGCGGATATTCATAAAAATCAATCGACAAGATAGTAAGAGGTCGGAAGACCGCGGTTTCACGTGGAGCATTTGGAGATTTTTAGAGATTATAGACTCTAGGAACAACATCTCAATGAACAACATCTCAACTATAAAGGTTGCTGTCTCATATAAGTTAGACGCCTATCTCAAGTACAAGCCGGTGCAGTTCGACGATTTGGGCAAATAAAAGCCCGGGCTATCATTTGAAGTTTTACGGTATTTAAGACCTGGAAAAGAAAAGAGACACTGACCTGTCAAAAGGCTCCCCAGTTTCTCGCTGACGATCGGTAATAGTTGATAAATTAAACTTTTCCCAAAGGGAGTAGGGCCACAACATCACCTCCATTCAAAATGTTTAATACACACTCTTCGTGTTCGGGGTTCAGTTTGCTAATGCCGGGAATATTCTCCACAACAGAGCGAATTGCATCCGCGTCTCCATATCAGCGGTCGTTTTCGATTTCCCTGACCTAATCTTAAACATGGCGCTTACCGACTATGTCACGGCTTTCAGCCCGCCCTCTGTTCGTTGATTGGCCAGGCTGTTTTCAGGCCGGTGGAAAACAGAAAGATAGGCTGCTATCTCACTGACTACAGGAGCGAAATGAAATTAGCGGAAGTAGGAAGTCTGACGTAGTCAGGCTACCAAAACGCCATTGTCATGTAAATGAACGGTGTAAGTCTTCCATTTTTAGTTACTTAAGTGGGAGTTTTAGGTCATCCAGGGTACTTTTTGCCTACTCTTTTATGAGTACTGTTATTTCGGACATGCTTCTTTTCTCACATGCGATTTCGGAAGCAGCCTCAGTCCTTGTATGATCTCATCTATGTTACAGTGGTTGTTCTGTGTATTGTGGGTTTTTTTCATGTTACACTGAGAAGTGATATTCTGTGTTTGATTTAATTAAAAAGAACTGCTTGCAATTAGATCCAGATCTTTTATTTTCATCTGTGCTGCAACTGCTGACAATGTTTATTTTTTATTATTTTTTACAATAATCATTCAAATATATTTTATGGGTTGGAAAAAATAAAATAACTGCATTTGTCATCTCTAAAGATGACAAATATAATATAATTATATTTATTATATAATTTCATTCATATAAAGCATGTCACCTCTTGCTATTAATCTCAGTACTCAGTATAAGTAAGATATTTTGATGTATTTTTAAAAGTAGAGTTACTTTACTAGTTAATTGAAAAAAAAAGTAATCTGATTACATTACTTGCGTTACTTGTAATGCGTTACCCCCCCCCCCCCCCCCCCCCCCCCCCCCCCACAAGTTCTACTCGGAGCTGTTCATGTCCTCTGACTCGAAATTATGCGTTTCTATTGCAACACTATCAACGGAAATTTGAATCTGCAGCGGTCAGTTGATGTCTGAACTCTCAGAAAATTCCCAGTCTAAAAGTTCTAATTACGAGTTCTATGAGGACATGAAGGCTTTTTTACAAGTTAAAATGTCATAATTACTGTAATTACTATATCCGTGAAGTCTGTGAACGAACCTTAAACGAGTCCCTACACAACTGACTGCAATCTGCCTCCATCGCCCAAGTTCCTATGACCTAATCAACGCCCAAGTTCCTATGATCCAATCAACTGATGAAATCAAGTCCTGCCCTAATTTTTTTCTCATTTTAGCATTTCACTCAGACATAGGGTACCAGTATGCCACAATAGGGGGGAAAAATACAGACTTTTGCATAGGCTAGGCCTACTACAGTTTTGTTAATTGTGTTGTTGTTGTTTTCCATTTCATGTTATAGGCTCTCACTCTTTGTGTTTGCTTGAAATGTAGTCACTTTATGAAATCAAAAGTGACAATTATTTTCTGATTGTAACATTTTGGAGAAAGATTTGTATAATTGTTTTAAATAAACTTGATCTCTCCGCAAGGTGTAACAGTTTATCTTGTTGTTCACTCAAACTAAATGTTTATTTAAAATAAGAAATAATCCAGACACTTTTTTTTTGAGTAACGTGACTTGCACCCGTGAGCAGTAGCACCTCATTGCAGTACACGAGATCCAGGGGGCGGAGTTGGATCCAGATCTAAGGGGTGGAGTTGGGTAGGATTAGGGGTGGGGTTAGGGATCAGGGGTGGAGATGGGTAGGATTAGGGGTGGGGTTAGGGATCAGGGGTGGAGATGGGTAGGATTAGGGGTGGGGTTAGGGATCAGGGGTGGAGTTGGGTAGGATTAGGGGTGGGGTTAGGGATCAGGGGTGGAGATGGGTAGGATTAGGGGTGGGGTTAGGGATCAGGGGTGGAGTTGGGTAGGATTAGGGGTGGGGTTAGGGATCAGGGGTGGAGATTGGTAGGATTAGGGCTGGGGTTAGGGATCAGGGGGCGGAGATGGGTAGGATTAGGGCTGGGGTTATGGATCAGGGGGCGGAGATGGGTAGGTTTAGGTATACGTAAGGTGGGAGGAGTTGGATCATCTGGATCCAACTCCTCCCCCTGGATTTCGTGTTCTGCAGTGAGGACCATCTCCCCGTGAGCGGTCAGGGATTCGCTGTCGTTGTGTTCGTCATTGTTCTGTTTTTTTTCTTTACCCAGCTCAACAAAGAAGCAAGATAAGTTCTCTTTCATAGGTTCACTCAACGCTGCGTAGCTTAAGACGCAGTGGGAACGCCCTCTGGGTGTGCCGATTGTCTGAAGCCCTTATAGAATCACGCCAATTCATTGGCTAATGGCGCGGGCGCCGCCCGACGCTCTTGCGTTGTCATATTATATCAGCGTGCGCGCGCCATCTGCTCCTCAGATTTCTCTGCCTTCACGAAGCGGCCATCTTAAGCCCTTCGGTCTCGGTTTTTCTGGCCCAAAATAATTCGGATTTATCATCAGCATTCTTCATCTGCACTTCAGCGACTACGAATAGTGGAACTCAGTTCTCCTTGCAGTGAAGTGCCATGGAGTTTCGTCGTTGCCCGCCGCCATGCTTTCGCTTTATTGCGAACGACGACCCTCACAGTAAGTGTGTTAAATGTATGGGTTTTTCACATGTGCGCGAGGCTGTTTTAGGCTTGTCTAAATGCAAGTTTTGTGACAACCTGCTTCTCAAAACCCTCCGCTCTCGGCTCGCGGTTTTTGAGAAGGAGTCATTCGTTCCCCCCCCGTCGCGCTCCCGAGGCTGCCGAGGCCTCGTTGGAATCCGCGACCTGGGGTTCGGATGTAGAGCTCGAGGATATAGAGTACGAGCAGACGGGCCAGGCCCTTTCTCTCCCTCCCTCTCCCGAGCACGTACGCGGTGTTCGGCCAGTCGAGTTTTCGCATGATTATTTATGCCCCAGCCCGAGAGCGCGCGAGACGGTTTCTTTCGGGCTGGAAGATATTATTTACACTACAGCCTCCGACTCTGAGGATTTCGGGCCTGCTTTAGCTACCGACGGTCTCCCGCCTAGCGGCCAGGAGGCGCGGCCTACTGCGGCCTACACGGAGCTTATCGACGTGCTTTCGCGCGCTACAGAGAAGCTCTCTATCGACTGGCCCGACGAGCCCCGTGAGTCACAATCGTCTAAACTCGACGAGAGATTTTTAAGTGGCCCTAATTCAAGGCCTGGGCGGAGAAAGCTGCCCTTTTTCAGTGATCTGCATCACGAGATCTCCAGATCCTGGAAGCAGCCTTTTTCCGCGCGACTAACAAACGCGGCAGCCGCTGACTTCACCAACCTCGTTGGTTCTGTGGAGCAGGGCTATTCCGCTATTCCAGCGGTTGAGGACACGTTGGCTACTCACCTTTCTCCGTCTTCTGCTCCGTCGTGGAAATCTCGCCCCCTCCTTCCTTCTAAACCGTGCAGGACTACTTCCGCCCTTATCAGAAAGTCCTACATGGCAGCTGGTCAGGCAGGCATGGCCCTACATACTATGGCCATCCTCCAAGCCTACCAGGCGGACGTCTTGAAGGAGATGGACGAGGGAACAGGAATTACGCCAGAAGCTGTCAAAGAGCTTAGTAAGGCCACGGATCTGGCCTTAAGAGTCATCAAGCACACCGCATGCGCTATAGGTCGTTCTATGGCGGGGGCGATTGCTGCAGAGCGCCACCTATGGCTCAATCTCACGGAGATCCGTGACAAAGAGAAGGTTTTCCTCTTGGACGCCCCAGTTTCTCAATCTGGACTGTTTGGGGAGGCGGTTAACACTGTGGTTGACAAGTTTCGGGCCGCAAAATCCCAGTCAGCTGCCCTCAGGCAGTTTATGCCCAGGAGGGCTAGGGAATCCTCTAACCCCTTCCCGGCTCAACCCAGAGAACGTTCGTCTCATAGGCCGGATTTTGCTGCTAGGAGAAGTGACTCGGTTCATCCCCCACCTGCTACGGTTTGGGGAGCCCGCGGTCGCCCGTTTCCCCGCCAGCGACCTCATAAGCGCCTGGAGCTGAAGCGGTCTAACTAACCCTTCGCTCCAGCCTCCTCGAATCGTTCCTGACCCGCAGGTCAGAAAAAGGAGAGCTTCCCCCGATTTACGAGGTTGGGACAGACCGCGAAAGCGTTTCTGCCCTCCTCTCACTTGCTCTCCTTCTCTAAACCTGTCACTTTCGCCACCCAGCGTGTTTCGAAGTGCAGTTACTACTCGACCTCGTTCAAACCGTCTGGCGCAGGAGGATGGAGACGCGTTCAGCTTTCTCCCCTTGCCCCCGACGCGTTTGATACCTGCCGCTCGCATCCTCGGAGACACTTTCGGTTTTCCTCAGGAACAGGCAGACCGTATGATCTTGATCAAACAGGCAGTGGTACCTCCCACTATGTGTCAGGACGTCAAGTGCCCTCCTTCACGTTGGACCACGCCACCCCACAGGAGTCAGCGCGTCACCCTAACACAGGTATGTCCGCCACATTGCAACACTCCTCTTCCTCTATCTCATTTCTTTCAAGAATGGAGGCGTCTGCCAGGGGTATCGCCTTGGATTCTCCGCACGGTTCGGCTCGGCTACACACTTCAGTTCTGTCGCCCGCCCCCTTGCTTCAACAGAGTCTTTCCAACTGTAGTCAACAGCGCCCCAGAGGCTTCTGTACTACAGCAGGAGATTTTGTCCCTTCTCCTCAAGGGAGCAATAGAAGAGGTTCCTCCGAAGGAAGTCGAGCAAGGCTTCTTCAGTCGTTACTTCTTGGTCCCGAAAAAGGGCGGAGGTCTGCGACCTATACTAGAGCTGCGCCGGCTAAATTTCTCCCTTAACAAAGGGAAGTTCAAGATGTTGACGCTGAAAGCTATCATATCTCAAATTCGAGCAGGGGACTGGTGCGTGACAGTAGACCTGAAGGATGCATATTTTCATATTCAGGTCGTACGGCGACACAGGAGGTTCCTCAGGTTTGCCTTTGGAGAGAGGGCGTACCAGTACAGGGTCCTTCCCTTTGGTCTCGCTCTAGCGCTGAGAATGTTCACAAAGTGTATGGATGCTGCTCTGGCCCCGTTGCGGCTCCAGGGCATCCGTATACTCAACTACCTGGACGATTGGCTCCTTTTAGTCCACTCCAGGGAATTAGTGACTCACCACAGGGACATTGTCCTTTGTCACATTCAGTCTCTCGGCTTGAGGTTGAACACAGAGAAAGAGTGTTCTTACCCCAACTCAAAGCACAGTTTTCTTAGGGGTGCGCCTGGATTCCGTTCTGATGCAGCCCCGTTTGGCTCCTGCCCGGGTTTCCAGTCTTTTGAGTTGTTTGGCTCGCTTCACGCCCGGCCATCGTGTTTCTGTGGGCACTTGCCGCAGGCTTTTGGGTCTCATGGCCTCAGCATCCCCTGTGCTTCCCCTAGGGTTGCTCCACATGAGACCATTTCTGTGGTGGATGAAACTCTCAGGTGCCCGGTCCACAGGACCGGCTCTTCATCTGTTGAAGGTGTCGCGCAGTTGCTTCCGCGCCCTTTCAATTTGGCGGGACCCTCTCTTCCTTCGGAAAGGGGTCGACATGGGTGCAGTTTTCCGTCGCCAAATGGTTACGACGGACGCCTCTCTGACCGGCTGGGGTGCGGTTTTCGAGGGCAGGCCAGCATGTGGGGTCTGGACTGGAGAGACTCTCTCTTGGCACATAAACAGCTTGGAGCTGAGAGCTGTGTCCCTGGCCCTTCTTCACTTTCTCCCTTTTCTCGAAGGACACCATGTCATTGTCAGAACAGACAATATGGCGGTAGTGTCTCATGTAAACCGACAGGGGGGTTCACGGTCGCGCACCCTGGACAGGCATGCGTGCCACCTTCTCCTGTGGTCTCAGGGCAAGTTCCTGTCACTGAGGGCAGTCCATGTTCCTGGGATCCTGAACCTCGCAGCAGATTTTCTGTCGAGGCAGAAGCTCAAGTCGGGGGAATGGATGTTGAACCGCCGAACAGTTTGCCCTGATTTGGGAAGTGTTCGGAAAAGCAGAGGTGGACCTCTTTGCATCACAGGAGTCGTCCCAATGCCCACTTTGGTTCTCCCTGAGCCCCCCAGCACCATTGGGGATAGATGCATTCGCCCACCCATGGCCGATGCAGAAACTTTATGCATTCCCGCCTGTCAAGTTGATCCAGGCAGTTCTGTCCAGAGTGAGGGAGAGCGAAGCCCGTCTTCTACTTATAGCCCCATTCTGGCCCTCTCAGCCGTGGTTCTCGGAGCTGGTCCCTCTTCTGGAACTCCCCCCTTGGGAGATTCCGGTCAGGGAGGATCTGCTGTCCCAGCTTCAGGGCAGGATATGGCATCATCGCCCCGAAATTTGGAAGCTATGCGTATGGCCCATCAGAGGCCGCTAGCTTTGAGCTTTGGTCTTCCCGCTGACGTCCAGGAGACCATTGCGAGTGCAAGAGCCCCTTCCACGAGAAGGTTATATTCCTCCAAGTGGAGGGTTTTTGAGTCGTGGTGTTCGACACATGCTACGGACCCAGTCAGCTGCCCAGTCGGTTCAGTGCTGGAATTCCTACAGGAGAAGTTTGCTTCTGGAGCGGCCGCTACTACTCTGAGAGTGTATGTTGCTGCTATTGCCGCTCATAGGGAGTCGGATGAGAACCCCCTAGGTAAATTGAGGTTAGTCTCAGCATTTATGTGTGGGGTTAGGCGCCTGAAACCAGTACGCTCCCCTGGAATTCCCTCTTGGGACCTGTCGGTCGTCCTGGAGGGCTTAACGGAAGCTCCCTTTGAGCCCTTAGAGTCAGCTCCAGAGCGGATTCTGACTCTCAAGGTTACTCTTTTGTTAGCCTTGGCTTCTTTGAAGCGGGTGGGAGATTTACAAGCTCTTTCTGTTAGCAAGACTTGTATAGACTTCACTCCTGGTCTTGTCAGGGTGACTTTGAGACCGAAACCGGTATATGTGCCCAAAGTATTGTCCACAGCATTCCGGTCTCAGGTTATTAACCTTCACTCTTTCCATCCTCCTCCTTTTGTCTCTGAGGAGGACAAGAAGCTTAATTTGCTCTGCCCTGTCCGAGCATTGAAGTCATACGTGGATCGCTCTGGCGGTTGGAGAAAATCCAACCAGCTCTTGGTATGTTTTGGTGCTGGCCGCCGCGGGCTTGCTGCATCAAAGCAGAGAATTTCCCACTGGGTTACAGAGGCTATTTCACTGGCATATGAGGTGCGGGGTCTGCCTTCACCTCTTAGCATCAGGACACATTCCACCAGAGGCGTGGCTTCCTCTCAAGCACTTTTTAGAGGTGCCCTCCTGGAAGACATTTGTGTAGCGGCAGGCTGGTCCTCTCCGCACACTTTTGTCAGATTCTACAGTTTGGATCTTGACATGACTCCAGGTTCCCAAGTTTTATCTGCTTGAACCAGTCGTGTGAGTAATCTGGTCTTTGTACTAGTTACGGCAGCGCTTAGCTTGGCGAGTTTGGTATTTCGTTCCCACTGCGTCTTAAGCAACGCAGCGTTGAGTGAACCTATGAAAGAGAACGTCTCTGGTTACTGGTGTAACCTATGTTCTCTGAATAGGGAACGAGACGCTGCGTTCGCTGCCAAGCTCCTTGCGCTGCCGACAAGCTTCCTTTTTCGGCAGAGAAATCTGAGGAGCAGATGGCGCGCGCACGCTGATATAATATGACAACGCAAGAGCGTCGGGGCGGCGCCCCCGCCATCAGCCAATGTATTGGCGTGATTCTATAAGGGCTTCAGACAATCGGCACACCCAGAGGGCGTTCCCACTGCGTCTTAAGCTACGCAGCGTCTCGTTCCCTATTCAAAGTACATAGGTTACACCAGTAACCAGAGACGTTTTCTTACTGTACATTCATTGAAGTAAAATCTGAAGAAAATGTTTAAACAACACCAAAAAATGTGAATGTCTCGACACAAAGCAATAATAGATGAGTGTAGAAATCTATATTTTGTTAAACTGTCAGTAAAATCTACCAGTGGTCTGTTAGTCAGAAAAGTTTTAGACAAATGTGAAAGGGGAAGTCAAGCCCTGTTTATGGTGTAAAGGTTGTCGATTCCAGAAGCATACATTTTTTCATGACTAGCAAAACATTAACAGCTGAAAAGTTCAGAGAACACACTCTCTAACTACCCACAAGTGTTGAGCAAAACTGTCGATTATTTCAGTGTTGATCATTTATAGGTGAGCGCTGACTGACAGCATACAGTATCAGCAATATGGACAACATTATTATTTTTCTACTTTCACTTCCAATGGCTGCTCCAAAAGGTAAGATTTCAAAAAACATATTTAATATTTGACTTTAGTTAAAAATATGGAATGTGGAAAAGTATGGTTGATCAAGAGCTAAACAGAACAACGTGCTTCCAGTGGCCAATTGCAAGTCTGAAAAGCGTATTTATAAAGAAATTTGGATGAAAACAAAACCATATGAATAGTCTACGTGAGATTGCTTATAAACATTTGAGGTTTTAATATTTTATGTTATTTTTAAGCAAGTGATTGTCTGAGTTAAGAGTCTTCGTTGTTTTTTAGTGCTGCCTACTTAATATACATATTTGTTTGTACATTTGTCAGACGAAGACTGAGTAAACAAAACTTGAGAGTATATTTACATATTTGGCTTCAAAATTTCCTGGTTGCATAGCAACTGTTAATTCCATAAAGAACTTTGGGAGGAAGCAAAACTTTTATCTTTTCAGTAGAGGTCAAGGAATGTATTTTTACAGTCTTGTGAATATAGATCGAAAAGAAATAAAAAATATAGTTAAAAAAACCTGCTTAATTAAATTAACATATTAAACATATGGGAAACAATTTAATTCCAAACATCAAATAAAAATAGGTCACAAATATAGAACTAAAAAGCACAGGCTAACAACTATAGATTGATAAAAAAAAACATAATTTTATTTATGAATTGTAAAATGTTCCCAACAATTCAATCCATTTTATGTTATTTTTCACAGGCTCTCACTCTTTGTGGACGCATGCAACATACATAAAAGGACAAACACCATTTCCTGAATTTAGCTATGTAGTGATGTTGGATGATGTCAGAGTTCTGTACTATAACGGTGAGACGAAGACTCTCATTCCAAGAGGAAATACAACAACTGAAGACAACATGTTTGATTCAAATGTTCTCCTCGGAATAAGTGACAACATACAATCATCTTTTATGGAAAAATGGGTAGTAGCAACAAATAATTTAAATAAAACTTATAGTAAGTACAATCAAAAACTCTTGACATATTAATAGAAACCTACTATAAATAATACAAAAGCAGTATTTTAGGCAATATTAATAAAGTATTATCATTATCATAAATAATTATGATTGTTGTTGTTGTTTTATGATTTAAAATAAACACTACCTTAAACCTTTATCTCTCCATTAAAGGTGTTCTTGCCCTTCAGAGGCTGGTTGTGTGTGAACTGAGAGATGATGGTGAAGCGGGACAAATGATCACACGAGATGCTGTCAGAGGCTCCACCACAGATGAGTTGCGATATGTTGACAAGAACTTCACATACCAGGGTCATTTAAACATCTCAGCTCTTGAGCTGAATATTCATCTTAAAATCAGCATGTGGAATCATGAACATTTATACCAACCATTCTGCATCAAAACACTCAAGGGGTATCTTGAAAAAAGGAGAAATCAAGTCAATAGAAAAGGTACAATGACCAGCTAAATTACTGTGTTCTCTTTTACATTTAGAATTTTCAGGCCAATATAAATAATAATAATAATAATATATGTCTGTTACCTTTTTTCCCACAGTGAAACCGCGAGTCAGACTGATTCAGAAAGCAAACTCAGATTCTGGAGGGTTTCGTGTGAGTTGTCTGGCAACAGGATTTTACCCTCGTCACATCAACCTGACCCTGTTCAGAGATGGACAGCCTGTATCTGATCATGAGATCACTGGAGGAGATCTGCTGCCCAATGGTGACGGGACGTACCAGATGAGGAAGAGTCTGGAGATCAGTGCAGACACGCACAAATACAGCTGCTCTGCCACACACCTCAGTCTGGACAACAAACTGCACATCACTTTAGGTACAGTAATAGGATTTTTCAGAAAACGTAATTTAACAATCACAACAAAAATAATTACAGTTAATCTCTGAGTCTGTGATTCATGTTTCAGAGTATGATCACGGGGAACCATTTAAATCAGTGATTCCTTCAGTTCTGATGGTTTTGGCTCTGATGATGGTGTTTGGAGCTGCAGCTGCTGTAATTGCATGGAAAAGACAATGTGCAGGTATGACAAGAACTGATATATATATATACTTAGTATGATTTATAAACTGTTTTGCTCATTGGGACCAAAAAATGTGTGTGTGTGTGTGTGTGTGTGTGTGTGTGCACGTGTCCACACATGGGGACACAATGTCAATATCCAAAATTTTTGTCCTTGTGATTTTGTCTGCATAACACAGGGTTTACAAGGACACGCGCACACACATGCACATTACCCCCCCCCCCACATATATATATGTGTGTGTGTGTTCAGTACTACGCCTAAACACTACACATATATAGGCTTAGTACTGAACAGTGAATCAACCAATTGTCTTGTTGGGTTTTAGATTCCTTTAAAAATGGCTATTCTACTACTTCTGGTACGTATTTTAATAATTTTTTTTTTTAAATATACAGCACTGAATAAAATGAAATTAATTATAGTAAGATTGCTTTTTTTATTATTCATTATACACTCAGTAAACATTCAATTTCATTTTCAGCATCTGAAGAAACTGTGACATCAACCTTGTCAGTGTCATGAGACAAAACACTCAAAACTAATGAGTGGAGAAACGTCTTTTAAACAGCCGACAAATTATATTCTGGCAAAGTGTCATAAGGGTTTCTTTTTTTTTTAAAGGCGGATTCTTTTTAACCATTAGTGCACTCACCAATAGTTTTAGTCATTTAATTGTTGGTGTTTTTAACGGTGTAATATCTGTGCATATTATCCTTTAATGTCATAAATTGTATTATTGGAAAAGTTCATGCTTATAAAATAGGTCATGTTTGTATAGTAAATTCTGAGAAATACAACCACAGAGAGATGGTATTAATAAAGTGAATTTATACATGAGTTTTAAAAATATATATTTTGACTCTAGGTTGTATCGACAACGAGAATGAAACCCACACAAGTGAAGCTGTCGTACATAATCAAACACAAGGGGCTGCATATTCCAGATTATCCCCAGGCTATGAAGCAAGAAGACCTTTTGTTGTTTAACTAAAGGAAGGACGTTGTCAATGTTTTATAATTTGGCAAGAACAGATCTGTTCAGAAATGGTGAAACAAGAGGCCCTAACAAGAAGTCACCTGACCCCTGCGACTAAACAGACTGAACCATTCAGGGTCTCGAGCTAACTTTCCCCCCCCCCCTCATCAATTATTATGTCTCCTTAAGGCTGAAAAAGTGGACTTGCATACAAAATACCCTTTGTCTTGAAGACAGCCATTTGCGAACTAAACCCTCACGTGGTAAACACCACGGATGAGACAAATGCTGACCATAAGGATACACACACACACACACACATAAGGACTTTCCTCCAATTCTCCAATACCAATAAAACTCATCCCAGAACAATTCTTGACTGACCCATAATCAAAATCATGTAACATAACATAATTATATATTGTGTTTACAACCCCTGTATGTGTCTATTCTGCTTAGATCACATCTAAGTCATGTAATTGTTTTGAATATTAGAGATACTGGAATGAAAGTGTCGTGTTTCCTATCATTATGCTCGTATGTTTTTAATTCAAAAGATGGCTCGATTGAAATCTGTGTAAAAATGTTTATGTTCTTAAAATGGAAATTATGTCTAAACTGAATCCTCTGTTTCGAGCGGATGAGTAAGCAGACCACAGAGAACACATGATACGCGATGAGAGAAAAGGGGGGGGGGGGGGTTATGCTCTTGTGAGGCTCTCTTGTGATGCTCTCTTGTGATGCTCTTGTGATGCTCCCTTTCGGCAGAACAAGCCGGGTGGGGCCGACGATGGTTATAGTAACCATGTAGACGCAGAGACAAATGACCCAAATCAAGATATGGGTTAAAACAGATTTAATGCAAGCCATCTCGTCACACTTTTCTTTCTTTTCTTAGTTTGTTTCTTTTCCGTTAAAAGTCTCGGTTCTAAGTTAGGTTTTGCTGCAAAGTTTCGTTTAAAACGTTTCGACTGCAACACGCTTCCAACTTCAAAGACTTTCATCCATCCGCCAACACACCACGTGAATGGCTGCCCAAGATCTAGCAAGCACGAGGAGACCGCCAGCCAAAGGACCCGGGGAACACCTTCACACCGTAAAAAGGGAATCCCCAAAAGCAACGCAAGGACAAGCAAGTACCTCCAGACTTTTAGCTGAAACTGCAGGTGCATTTTAATATCAAATTGAATTACCCGCCTAAGAAACGATACAAGGGTGAAATTAATTATTGATGGTTCGTTCAGGTCATGTCTTTTAAGTGCATATAGAAACTTGGGATCTCACCATCTAACTCCTAAAACTCATTCTTCCTCACTCTCTGTCTTTCTTCAACTTGTATGAATGCGTGTGCGTGTGTTTGTGTTATATTAGTTTTATGTGTGTTAGTCATAGGCTTATAATCAATAAAGTATTGTTTGTATTTGAAAAGAGAAGCATTACTTGTGTTATGTGCTTACAGATTTATTGTCTTGAACTTCGATCTAAGTTACCTATGCTTTGACCCTTGATTTATTTCTTAATTTAGCTGTTAGCTGCAATTAGTCTTTCTTGGCCAAGAAGATATTATATTTCCTAGAATTAATAATTGTTTATGCTTTCCGTTCATGGGATGAACTGATAAACTGATCATACTATTGATTTTGCTACAGTAAATTCTGAAAATAATTCAATTATTAATTATTGATCATAATCCGTTATGAATAATAATTAATTATATTTATACGTGCGTATAATCGTTACAAGGTTAATGATCATAAAAAAGCATAATTTTTATTTTATGTTATGTTATTGATAAACCAATACCTCATCAATTCCTGAGGGAAGCCATGATGTATTAGATTTTTGGGTTGAGCAACAAATTGATGTACAGACTGACAACATGATTATGTCAGTCTTGTTCAGTTTGTTTTCAGGTTCTTGTACTTTCTGCTTGGTTTACATTCATCACGTGTGTTCATTGTTCTAATTTCCCACTACTCATCGGTCACCGTGGACACTAACACCAATCATCATAGTTCGTCTTTTAGTTAATCATCTCTGTGTATAAGTTCCTGCCTGTGTTCTGTTCAGTGTCTGATATTGTTCATGTGATGTGTTTGCACGCTGTTTCGCATGATGGCCTTACATTCTGACTTTGTAATAAATCTGATGTTATTTGGTATCCATCTTTGTCTTAAGTGTTACAGTTTCTAGTATTAAAAAGAAAAGATGATTTTTTAAAATTCATTTTTGACTAGCTGATATCACATGCTGAAAACATGGCACATATTTATCTTAAGATGATTTACAATGTTACACTTTGCTATTAAAAATTACTGTATTTTCCCAGTTACCTTAATGCTTCCTCCTCAATGATCCCTCTGTGCTGAGATATGAGATTTAAATAAAATTGTGTTTGCCACCATTTGGACATTACTATGCTTTAAAAGTGAAACCGTGTGTAACCTTAACATGGCTGACGTGACTCTTATGATAACTGAGGTGGTTCCAGGAAATACAACTTTTTTAACTTGTTATAAACCTTGTTATCTGACACATACTGAAAATGTCTGTAAAGAAAGACAGTTTTCACCAGCTATGAGAACAACATGAAATTATCAGTTCCCTATCGGTCAGTCACTACAACGTAGGTCAGACTGACCAATAGGAATCTCGCTAGAGAGGCCAATCTACTTCGAGTGAAACTAAACAAGCCAATGCACATTGGCATGCAATCATTTGCAACAGCTGTGCAGCCTCGCAGTGCGGATATTTAACAGCAGCTGCTATGATTGCACACTAGCTTTTTGCTTCGAAGCCAAACGCTTCATGGTAATCCTACAGAGTGTGAAAACTTGGCAAGCCTTCGTTGGATCTCTCCTTGTTCGGTGCGGGCGTTACAGCACGGCAGCGCGAGCAGTCTTGTGTCCTCTCTCTTCTGTCTATCTTTTTTGTTTTGTTTTTTTGAGCAAATTCAAAAAAGCTTTTTTAACAGCTGGTAAGGTGCGCAGTTCAGCGCTCAAAGGCTGTTCTTACAGCCGGTAAGACCTGCCAGCGAGAGAGAGAGACAGCGCGCAGACGGGTGCACATTCCCGTCTGTGTTCGCAGTGACTGTTCCCCTGCGTGCTTCAGCACCAGTGAGAGGAGTCCCTAAAAGAGCTTACACAGATAGAGAGCGTCTTTTTAAAGATGTCTTTCTATCTGTGTGTTTCTGGATGCGGTCAGTACCTGGGCTCACAGGATGGTCACAAGCGCTGCCTCGTGTGTCTGGGCATTAAACACGCTGAGGCAGCGTTTGTGGATGAGTCATGTACCCATTGTTTGTACTGTATTTTATTTAATTTTTTATTCTAAACTGTTTTAATTATTCTTATTTCTTTTGATTATTTTAATCTCTTTATTCTTAACTGTTTTAATTATTCCTATTTCTTTTGATTTTTCTATGTAAAGCACCTTGAATTACCATTGTGTATGAAATGTGCTATATAAATAAACTTGCCTTGCCTTGCCTTGCCTTGCCTTGCCTTGCCTTGCCTTGCCTTGCCTTGCCTTGCCTTGCCATTGTGGGAAGATGACCATCGCGGAGCTACGGTCGAGACTCTTGTTCCTGCAAAGGGGCCTCGATCCAATCCTCCTCAGAGGGTTTCTTCGGGCGGTGGCGCGGGTGACCTGAGGATCACGGTGAGCGCGTCTCCTTCGGGGAACCAACCCCCTAGGAGCCCTCACCCCTCTCATGCTCCGCAGCCAGTTGAGCCTCCATTGGAGAGAGCTGGACCATCCTCGAGGTGTGTACCGGTTGTCTCCTTTGGGGCTCCCAGTGAAGACCAGATGTTGATCGCTGCATCGGAGGGTGGGTCAGACCTCTCTGCGGACGACGACTCGGCACTGCTGCCTCCTTCGGGGGTGCCAGCGGTGCCTGAGACGGACCCGGAGATGATGGCTATGCTTTCCCGGGCCGCCAACGGGGTCGGGCTCGTGTGGAATCCTCCACCGTGTCCCGAACCCTCGAGGTTGGACGATTGGTATCTCGGGGTGGCGCGCGCTCGTTCTCAGCAACCCACCCCAGTGCCTTTCTTCCCGGAAGTGCATGAGGAGCTTACGGGAACGTGGACGGCACCTTTTACTGCCAGAAACCGTTCCAGGGGCTCCTCCTCCCTCATCACCCTTGATGGCGGGGCAGCTAAGGGATACACGCGTGTCCCGCCGGTGGAGCGGGCCGCTGCAATGCAGCTGTGCCCTAACTCCACTCGGTGCAGAGAACCGTGTCTTCCTTCCCGGGCCTGTAGGTACTCGTCGGACTTATTCGACGAGGCTTACAAGGCCTGTGGGGAAGCTGCCTCTGCCATGCACGCCATGGCGTTGCTGCAGGTCCATCAGGACAAGGCACTGAAGGACCTGCACGAGGGTGGTCATGATCCACAAGTTCTCCAGGAAGCTTCGTGCGACGGTCACCGCGCGGTCAGTGGGTCGTGCGATGTCCACCTTGGTGGTCCAGGAGCACCATCTCTGGCTGTGTCTGGCAGACATGAGGGAGGCTGAGAAGCTCCGGTTCCTCAACTCCCCCGTGTCCCAGACCGGCCTCTTCGGCGACGCGGTCGAGAACTTCGCCCAGCAGTTCTCGGCTGTACAAAAGCAGACTGAGGCCATCAAGCATATCCTGCCGCGGCGGTCAGCTGCTGCCTCCAACCCACCGCCTGCGGCTCCTCAGTCTGCTCGTCGCCGGGGGCGTCCTCCTGCGTCTGCCCCTGCTCCCGCGCTGCAGCAGCAGCCTCCACCTAAACGGCGCCATGGAGCCAGTCGCAGGCAGGCCGCCCCGCCCGTCCAGGCCCCCGCCAAGAAGGGTGGCAAAGCCAGAGGTAAGCGGCCCCAGGACGGGCGACCCAGAGATGGAGGGGACTGCTCTCCAGGAGACGATGACCGCATCGCTCCCTCCCCCGGAAGAGGGCCGGGTGGAAAATCCTTTGTTTCGTATTGTTTATGTTCCGCCGCTGGCCTTAAAACCAGCGGTACCCAAATTTTCAATAAAAGAGCAGTTTCTACCATCTCTGGGTCCGAAGAGGACCCGGAGAGCAGTGGGGGGACAGAATCCTCACCACTCTCATCCGCCTCCTCTGTCGCCAGTGAGCAGCAGTGTGCAGTTCGAGAACGCCACCGAGCCGCCTCCTGCACCTCCTGCCCCGTGGAACCAGGTAAGTGCTGCACAGCACACACAGACCCCGCTACGGGCCGCCTCCCAGAGAGAGCCTCCCGAGCTGCGTCCCTGTGTTCCACCTCGCTGCCCCACTCCGGGTACGCCTACGGTCCCTTTGGTCCCGCTTGCACGGTCTCTGAGAGCCTGGTTAGCGCTCCCCAGTCCGTCTCGCTGGCTCATTCGGACCATCAGGCTCGGCTATGCGGTTCAGTTCGCCCGGCGTCCCCCCAAGTTTCGGGCCATCCACTCCACTACAGTGAGAGCAGCCGATACCCATGTCTTGCGTGCGGAGATCGCAGTCCTACTGGCGAAGGACGCGATAGAGCCGGTCCCTCCAGCCGATACGAGGTCAGGGCATTACAGTCCCTACTTCATTGTACCCAAGAAAGGTGGTGGGTTATGACCAATCTTGGATCTGCGAGTTTTGAATCGGAGCCTCCACAAGCTACCGTTCAAAATGCTCACGCAGAGACGCATTTTCGGATGCATCCGTCCCCAAGATTGGTTTGCAGCGATCGACCTGAAGGACGCGTACTTTCATGTCTCGATTCTTCCTCGACACAGGCCGTTTCTGCGCTTTGCGTTCGAGGGTCGAGCATATCAGTACAAGGTCCTGCCCTTCGGGCTGTCCCTGTCTCCCCGTGTCTTCACGAAAGTCACGGAGGGGGCCCTTGTTCCCATGAGAGAACAGGGCGTTCGCCTCCTCAACTATCTCGACGACTGGCTTATACTAGCACACTCTCGAGATCAGTTATGCGAACACAGGGACCTCGTGCTCACGCACCTCAGCCAGTTGGGCCTTCAGGTCAACTGGGAAAAGAGCAAACTCGCCCCTGTGCAGAGGATCTCTTTTCTCGGTATGGAGTTGGATTCGGTCGCACTGGCAGCGCGCCTCACAGAGCAGCGCGCTCAGTCGGTGCTGAACTGCTTGAACACGTTCAAAGGCAGGACGGCGGTCCCACTGAAAGTTTTTCAGAGGCTCCTGGGGCATATGGCAGCAGCAGCAGCGGTAACTCCGCTCGGCTTGCTTCATATGAGACCGCTTCAGCACTGGCTTCACGGCCGAGTCCCGAGATGGGCGTGGCATCGTGGCACTCACCGGGTGGCAATCACACCGGCCTGCTGCCAGACCTTCAGCCCGTGGTCAGACCTCTCGTTCCTTCGGACAGGAGTCCCCTTGGAACAGGTCTCCAGGCATGGTGTGGTTTTCACAGATGCCTCTGCCACCGGCTGGGGTGCCACGTACAACGGGCATGCAGTGTCAGGGGTGTGGACGGTTCCCCAACTGCATTGGCACATCAATTGCCTCGAGTTGCTAGCAGTACATCTCGCTCTAAGCCAGCTGAAAAGGCCGCTACGGGGCAGGGACGTGCTGGTCCATACGGATAACACTGCGACTGTGGCGTACATCAACCGACAAGGTGGTCTACGCTCCCGTCGCATGTCGCAACTCGCCCGCCATCTCCTCCTCTGGAGTCAGAAGCGTCTGAGGTCGCTTCGAGCCATGTATGTCCCTGGCGTGCTCAACCGTGTGGCTGACGAGCTATCACGAGCTGTGCTTCCGGGAGAATGGCGACTCCACCCCCAGGTGGTTCAGCTGATCTGGAGAGAGTTCGGAGAGGCTCGGGTAGACCTGTTTGCCTCTTCAGAGACCTCCCACTGCCAGCTGTTTTACTCCCTGACCGAGGGAACACTCGGCACGGACGCACTGGCACACAGCTGGCCCCGGGGCCTCCGCAAATATGCGTTTCCCCCAGTGAGCCTACTTGCATAGATACTGTGCAAAGTCAGGGAGGACGAGGAGCAGGTCCTTCTGGTGGCTCCCTATTGGCCCACCCGGACTTGGTTCCCAGAACTCATGCTCCTTGGGACAGTCCCTCCCTGGCCCATTCCTCTGAGGAAGGATCTTCTGACTCAGAGACGGGGCACCCTATGGCACCCGCGTCCAGACCTCTGGAAACTCCATGTCTGGTCCCTGGACAGGACGCGGAGGTTCTAGGTGACTTACCCCCTGAGGTACTTAACACCATCACTTCAGCACGGGCGCCGTCCACGAGACGTGTTTACGCCCTGAAGTGGAACCTGTTCGTCGAGTGGTGTTCTTCTCGCCGAGAAGACCCCCGAAGATGTTCGATAGGGTCTGTTCCTTCTTGCAGCAAGGGTTGGAGCGAAGGCTGTCTCCCTCCACCCTCAAAGTACATGATGCCGCTATTTCAGCTTATCACGACCACATAGATGGCAAAACAGTGGGGAAGCACGATCTGGTCGTCAGGTTTCTTAGGGGGGCGAGACGATTAAATCCTCCTCGGCCCCCCTCCATACCCTCTTGGGATCTTTCCCTGGTGCTTCGAGCACTTCAGGATGTTCCCTTTGAGCCTCTGCAGTCAGTAGACTTAAAGCTTCTTTCCATGAAGACTTTGCTACTGGTTGCACTGGCCTCTGTCAAGAGGGTAGGAGACCTGCACGCATTTTCGGTCGACGAATCGTGCCTAGAGTTCGGGCCAGGTGACAACCATGTGGTACTAAGACACCGGCCTGGCTATGTGCCCAAGGTTCCTACCACTCCCTTCAAAGACCAGGTAGTGAACCTGCAAGCGCTGCCTTTGGAGGAGGCAGACCCAGCCCTGGCTTTGCTCTGTCCCATTCGCGCTCTGCGTATGTACGTGGACAGAACTCAAAGCATCAGGACCTCAGACCAGCTCTTTGTCTGTTACGGAGGCTAGCAGAGGGGAAAGGCTGTCTCCAAGCAGAGGATGGCCCACTGGATAGTGGATGCCATCGCCTTGGCTTACCAAGCTCAAGGCGTGCCCTGCCCGCTCAGGTTGCATGCACACTCCACGAGAGGCGTTGCATCCTCCTGGGCGCTGGCACGTGGCTCCTCGCTAACAGATATCTGTAGAGCTGCGGGCTGGGCGACACCTAACACGTTCGCTAGATATTATAGCCTACGTGTAGAGCCGGTCTCCTCCCGTGTTCTCACCCTAAACGGGTAGAAGCACCGAGAGGCCCGGCTCTGTCGGCTTGCTGCACCCTACTGTGCACCCTTTTTGCTCCAGAGTGAAAAACCTGTTGAGTCCTCCAAAAACCTCTCGGCCCGGACATGGCGGAGCGTCCAGGTGCCTGGCCTTTATCCACTGAATCCTTGAGAACCGGATCTGGGCTGGGTTCCATATGTGTGACCCTACGGGGATCCCATATGTGTATATTTTCCACGGCTGCTCCTAACGGAAGCCCGTGTCTTTCCCTTGGGCTAAGTCACCCACTATCTCATATGTAGTACAGCCTTCGGGCTAGTCCATATGTATTCCCCACATAACTCCTTGAAGTAAGTGGCTTCCGCAGCGTCCTCCTTCCTAACTGAAGGGCACGCTTTCCCAGTGTTATCCAATAATCTCACTGTATGGGTTATTACGGAACAACAGTGACAGATACACTCTGTGTAAGCCTCCTCCTATTGTTCCTCCAGGCAAGAAGGTGTAGAGGCTTGCACGGGGCGCTGGATGGGGTGCAGCAGCTGTGGCGCTTTGGTAGGGATTCCTATTGGTCAGTCTGACCTACGTTGTAGTGACTGACCGATAGGGAACGTCTCGGTTACATATGGTAACCCTCGTTCCCTGAGGGAGGGAACGGAGACGTAGGTCCCGTCGTCACATCTGCTGCCGCCCGCCGGGGGGCCAGCTTTTTCAGGTTTGGCTCCTCAGCAAAAAACTAGTGTGCAATCATAGCAGCTGCTGTTAAATACCCGCGCTGCGAGGCTGCACAGCTGTTGCAAATGATTGCATGCCAATGTGCATTGGCTTGTTTAGTTTCACTCGAAGTAGATTGGCCTCTCTAGCGAGATTCCTATTGGTCAGTCTGACCAATAGGTAGAAGCACCGAGAGGCCCGGCTCTGTCGGCTTGCTGCACCCTACTGTGCACCCTTTTTGCTCCAGAGTGAAAAACCTGTTGAGTCCTCCAAAAACCTCTCGGCCCGGACATGGCGGAGCGTCCAGGTGCCTGGCCTTTATCCACTGAATCCTTGAGAACCGGATCTGGGCTGGGTTCCATATGTGTGACCCTACGGGGATCCCATATGTGTATATTTTCCACGGCTGCTCCTAACGGAAGCCCGTGTCTTTCCCTTGGGCTAAGTCACCCACTATCTCATATGTAGTACAGCCTTCGGGCTAGTCCATATGTATTCCCCACATAACTCCTTGAAGTAAGTGGCTTCCGCAGCGTCCTCCTTCCTAACTGAAGGGCACGCTTTCCCAGTGTTATCCAATAATCTCACTGTATGGGTTATTACGGAACAACAGTGACAGATACACTCTGTGTAAGCCTCCTCCTATTGTTCCTCCAGGCAAGAAGGTGTAGAGGCTTGCACGGGGCGCTGGATGGGGTGCAGCAGCTGTGGCGCTTTGGTAGGGATTCCTATTGGTCAGTCTGACCTACGTTGTAGTGACTGACCGATAGGGAACGTCTCGGTTACATATGGTAACCCTCGTTCCCTGAGGGAGGGAACGGAGACGTAGGTCCCGTCGTCACATCTGCTGCCGCCCGCCGGGGGGCCAGCTTTTTCAGGTTTGGCTCCTCAGCAAAAAACTAGTGTGCAATCATAGCAGCTGCTGTTAAATACCCGCGCTGCGAGGCTGCACAGCTGTTGCAAATGATTGCATGCCAATGTGCATTGGCTTGTTTAGTTTCACTCGAAGTAGATTGGCCTCTCTAGCGAGATTCCTATTGGTCAGTCTGACCAATAGGTAGAAGCACCGAGAGGCCCGGCTCTGTCGGCTTGCTGCACCCTACTGTGCACCCTTTTTGCTCCAGAGTGAAAAACCTGTTGAGTCCTCCAAAAACCTCTCGGCCCGGACATGGCGGAGCGTCCAGGTGCCTGGCCTTTATCCACTGAATCCTTGAGAACCGGATCTGGGCTGGGTTCCATATGTGTGACCCTACGGGGATCCCATATGTGTATATTTTCCACGGCTGCTCCTAACAGAAGCCCGTGTCTTTCCCTTGGGCTAAGTCACCCACTATCTCATATGTAGTACAGCCTTCGGGCTAGTCCATATGTATTCCCCACATAACTCCTTGAAGTAAGTGGCTTCCGCAGCGTCCTCCTTCCTAACTGAAGGGCACGCTTTCCCAGTGTTATCCAATAATCTCACTGTATGGGTTATTACGGAACAACAGTGACAGATACACTCTGTGTAAGCCTCCTCCTATTGTTCCTCCAGGCAAGAAGGTGTAGAGGCTTGCACGGGGCGCTGGATGGGGTGCAGCAGCTGTGGCGCTTTGGTAGGGATTCCTATTGGTCAGTCTGACCTACGTTGTAGTGACTGACCGATAGGGAACGTCTCGGTTACATATGGTAACCCTCGTTCCCTGAGGGAGGGAACGGAGACGTAGGTCCCGTCGTCACATCTGCTGCCGCCCGCCGGGGGGCCAGCTTTTTCAGGTTTGGCTCCTCAGCAAAAAACTAGTGTGCAATCATAGCAGCTGCTGTTAAATACCCGCGCTGCGAGGCTGCACAGCTGTTGCAAATGATTGCATGCCAATGTGCATTGGCTTGTTTAGTTTCACTCGAAGTAGATTGGCCTCTCTAGCGAGATTCCTATTGGTCAGTCTGACCTACGTCTCCGTTCCCTCCCCCAGGGAACGAGGGTTACCATATGTAACCGAGACGTTTTCTTCTGTGTGCTGTCATTTCCAACAGCTGGTCCCACAGGATGATTTGTGCATTCAGGTGTTTTGTAATTTAATTTGTACATGCTTATTTGAAACATTTACAAAATGTTATCATTGCTTCAGTTTTGTGTAGGATTTCAACAAACTGACTGTTTCTCAGATTATTTTGTTCAGTAGTTTGATTGCAGATTAAAAAGGCTTTTCTTGGTTCCTTTTCTCACCGGTTCTCACTCCTTGCGAATCCTCGTAACTTAAATTGGAGGAGAGACGCCATCCTGCATTTAGTGATTAGATGACATGTTGGATGACATTACATTTGGATACTATGATTCAGAGATGAACAGCTAAGTTCCAAGAGGAAATAGAACAAAAAGTTGAAATTGAAAAAGGTTGATTTTATAAATGAGCTAACTGAATTTATGCGTCCTTTTATTTCAGGAAGACTTACTGTAAAATTTCATAATAAAACAGAAGGTATGTTCATTTGAACAAAACAAAACAAAACAAAACAACTGACACAAAAAAGTCAGATCTTAGCACTGATCTTGGGAATCCTGAAGTCATGAAATAAGATGTTGGAGTGTGTTTTGACATCTGATATCCTTCTCGGTCTAAACACGTCCTGTAGTTTTTCAGATACTCAGACTGTGTGAAGTGTTGGACAATGACAAACAAAACTGTTTGCTTTAAATGGCTCCACTACAGAAGAAATGTGTTTTTTTGATGACATGTTAACACATCAAAGCATAGAAAAACCATCAACACCACTTCTAGAGATATACAAATGGCACCATGTAAATATAGGTTACCCACGCTGCACAGTGAATCTCAGGAGTACCTTAAAAAGAGAGGAACTCAGGGGAAGAGGAAAGGTGCTTTTCCACTGTTTTCTCTCCTGCTGTTATGCCCTGTCAGAGAAGCAAATACATGTGACCTAGTATATGTGGTTTTTGAGTCACCTAAGGAAAGGCACACACACACACACACACACACACACACACACACACACACACACACACACACACACACACACACACACACACACACACACAAAATACGCCTTAAAAATCAGTCTCTCGTTTCTTTTACTGAGTGAACTGGTGCTTAACCTTAACAAGAAGGTCAGGACGCAAACTAAATATTACTTGTACGAATTGTGAAAAAAGAATGAATAAACTGGTTAAAAGAGTGGAAGCAAATTGTTTTTTCTTGAGTGTCATAAATGTAGGTCTCCTAATGCTAAAATTATATCACTTATGATATAAAAGAGTGTATTCTCATATTCATGATTCATGTTTCAACAGTGAAACCACAAGTCAGACTGATTCAGAAAGCAAACTCTTCTGGAGGGTTTCGTTTGAGTTGTTTGGCAACAGGATTTTACCCTCTGCCACACACCTCAGCCTGGGCAACAAACTCCACGTCACTTTAGGAAATGAGATGTGAAAATTTTAAATATACTACAGAACTGTCTTTCTAATCTGACAGTTTTAACTTGTTTGTTTCAGAATTTGAGCCTGGTGAACCATTTAAATCAGAAAACTGGAGCCGTCATAAAAACAGGAGAAGTGCAGGTATAGGATCTACAAGTTAAAACCAACATATTTTTTTTATTTATGATACCATTGTCATAAAAATTCTGTTTTTGATATTTTAGCTTCCTCTAAAACTGAGTATTCTGCTGCTTCTAGTGAGTATTTAGTTTTAAATATCTCATAAAATGTTCTGCTCACTTATTAAAATTAAAATTAAAGTTTATTTTGTTTTCAGCATCTGAAGAGAGTATAGAAAATCACCAATGCATAAAACACAACAGGAAGTCACAGAGATTAGTGAAAAATCTTTAAACAAGTAAATTAGTGATAAATAATTCTGTTTTTAAAATTTTATTTTATTTTTATTTTTTAAAGATTGTATTTTATACATGTTTGCATTTTATTACATAAAGCACATTGAGAAGCTACTATAGCTTTAACTATAAGCTCAGTGTAAATAAAATGTATTCTTTTTTTGTATTATTATCATTATTCCTTCCTTTCAGAAAAGCAGCGGTAGCATCAGACGGTTATAGTACAGCCACTTTCTGCAATGGAGAGGAGCAGTATGTGACTTGAAGTGCTTTGTAATGCATAGTGTCCCTTACACTACGCATTACAATATGATTTCAATTACATACAAGCGGCAACATTCTAATCTGAAAAATGAAGCCTTCCCGGAAGTGCGAAAAACTGCAATACATCGAAAATCCGCTAGAGAGAGGTCCCAAAACGGAGCAAATCTCCATAGACCCGCATGTTAAAATGTCAGTTTTCACAGCATAAATTCATGTTTTTACAGGTTGGTCCCATGGACTTTTATTGTATTTTTCGATAGGTTCCGAGTGCCTGACAACTGTGAGGGGGGTGAATTTTTTTCTAACTCGGTAGTTTAGATCGTATTTAGATATAAAATGAATGACAAATAAGCGCGTGATTGACAGCTGATAACGGGCTGCGCTGAGTGGAGTTCCTGAAATTTGAAGTCTCGGTCATGATCTGACACAACACACATCATACCACCTCTGTATCCTTTCCGAACATTTGTATTTGAAATAGCGTAAGATTTTCCAAGATGGCACCGCCCATACCCCCCATAAACAGCCTCAAAACCGTTCTTCAGAAAGTCTATGGGTGATGTCACAAACGCTTTGTCCATATTTTTTACAGTCTATGATTACATACAAAATAATTTCAATTTCAAAATAATTTCAATTTATTCAGTGCTGTATATTAAAAAAACAATGTATTACTACGTAGCCTACCAGAAGCAGTAGAATAGCCACTTTTAATGGAATCTGAAACCCAAAAAGACAATTGGTTGATTGACTGTTCAATGACTATACAAAACACACACACACACACACACACACACACACACACACACACACACACACACACACACACACGCACGCACACCTGCACATTGTCTTTTCCATGCAATTACAGCAGCTGCAGCTGCATCATCAGAGCCAAAACCATCAGAACTGAAGAAAACACTGATTTAAATGGTTCCCCGTGATCATACTGTGAAATATGAATCATGATACAGGAAGTCACAATAATCTCTGTGACTTCCTGTTGTGTTTTATGCATTGGTGGTTTTTCTACACTCTCTTCAGATGCTGAAAACAAAATAAACTTTAATTTTAATTTTAATTTACAGTCAAAGACCCAGAACCAGATATGATGAATGAGGAATTATACTCAGGACTCAGAATTATAATAAATTAAAGAAAAGTTTTACTGAAGATAGTTTGCAGTTTCATCAGCAGAAGTCAGCTTCAAGACTCACACAGGAGTTTTTTAGGCCGCCCCGCTTACAGTTACAAAGATCACAGCAGTTACCCTTCACCGAGGTCTAAGCTACGTCCTTTCGTCAGGTTAAATGATTCTCATTGGTTAAGAAATAGATAAACAGTAATTTTCCACACATATACAGATAGACTGAAGCATATCTCCATTGATTATGCGGCTGACACTCGAACCCTGAAGTTAGGCACGTCGTGACCTTCCAGGCCTCAGATTTGGGTTGCTGCATGGGCTCTAGCGTGTCCAGAACAACAACTCAGTCAATCTCCAATAACTTAGTTGTTCCTTAACCTGTAACCAAGAAGACTAACACACACACTGACACAAAGCTTCTTCAAGGTTGGATTTGGCCAGGCTCTAACTATAAACAGGAGAGTCTTCTCAAAGCATCAAGATAATACGTTCTTTCTCTCAAGGAGAGGACACTTTAATCTAAATGGAAAGTAAGGCATTACGGGTTAGGGTTAGGGTTAGGGTGAGAAATGGTCCCTTAAATGTTTTAACACATGTTGAAGACCTTTCTCAAACAAAACAACTCCATATTTAATTTCTAGAAGCCGGGCTAAATAAGCAAGCACTGTTACTGCATTCACATATCAAATACAGACATTAGAGAATACATGAAAAGAACATTTCAGTAATCACACTGGTAACTTCTATAACAAAGTAAAATCTCATGAGCCTAGAGAAGTCATTGAACTCATGTGATGTTTAGAAGGAAAACTATTGATTAATACATTGATTATAATCCCTCATTACATATACATTGAAGCAGCAGTGGATTCCCGAATCCACCCCTTCAATAGACATATCGGTAACACTGTAGAATACTGTATCTTACTTGCTGGATAACTAATAAGGAATTATTAAAGAACTAATAGGTAATTCTTCATTAACTACTTCTTCACTGCTGTTAACTACTAAGGAAGATGTGTTAACTAATCATGTAATAGAATTTTATGATTGTGTTAAGTAACAGTTAGTTAATCAATAACTAATGAATTCTGTCATACCTCCTGAAGAACTACCATTAATTATCTATTAATTAAGGTTCAAGAAAAATAACTATGAAGTAACTACTAATGAACAGTCATACACAGTAGTCACTGCAATAATCCAGTTTTTTTTTGCAGTGGTGGATGAAGTACACAAATCAAGTGCGTGAGTAAAAGTACATATACACCAATCAAATATTACTCCAGTAAAATTATAATTAGGCCATTTTCAAAATTAGTACAAAGGTAATTAATTTTTAAAGTACTTAAAAAGTAAAAAAGCATATTATTATACTTAGTTCTTATACATTTTAAACTTATTTTGCACCATTCAAGTTCCGGCAATATCACAGTAGCCTACATTTTACAGTGATTTGGTAATGCAAGAGCGCGGGCATTTGCATCTTCTTCTGGAGAGTTCTCAGCGCCGCCGATTTGGTGCATTACCCTACCTAGCTGAGTCTGTCTTTTTTGCTTGATGGAAACGCCTGATCCCTTGCATAAAACAAATTATTTTATTCATAAAGATATAAATCTATTTACATCAGATGTTAGAATATGTTCTTAGAGCTGTGCACTGTTTGTTTATGGGCAGGTTATGGAGTCAGTCACAGCATATTTCAGCTATGAGTGAAACGCAGGGAGGCGGTCTGAAGTTAAAGCAGTTTCCCTGCCGAACACGAGCCCAGCTCCCGCAAGAGATCCAGCACCACTACCGTGGAAACGAGATCAGTTGATTACTTGAATTACTTTTAAAGATTTAACTTTTGATTTTAAAATGTTTGTTAAACGAGTTTAAATGGCAGTATACATGTTAAAACAAAATACCATCTGAAATAAAGGAAGATATCATGTAGCTTAAACGAGTCATTGTAGTGTATTTTTTAGATGATTACATTAATAGTGTTTTTTTTTTTACAGTAAGTTTGATTTGAGTCAGAAGTATGTGGTAATTCTTTATTAATTACTAAAGGGTTCCCTATATTTTCACTTTAGAATACTGTTTCAGGTTCTAAGTAATTCCTGAATAATTATCTAATAATTCTTTATTAATTACTAATAAGTTCCCTTTATTTTCACTTTAGAACACTGTTTCAGGTTATAAGTAGCCAATTCCTGGATAATTATTTAATAATTATTTATTAATTACTAACGGGTTCCCTGTATTTTCACTTTAGAATACTGTTCCAGGTTATAAATAATTCCTGAAGAATTATCTAATAATTCTTTATTAATTACTAATAAGTTCCCTATATTTTCAGTTGCCCTCAGTTGTTGCCTAAATACATGAATTTACTCAATGACATTCTATGCTGAGGAAAACAGACACCCACAGTACTGTATATAAAATATAAAAACTAATCTGAGGTTAGTTTTGTATGACTGTTCATTAGTTACTTCTTAGTTATTTTTCTTGAACCTTAATTAGTAGATAATTAGTAGTAGTTCTTCAGGAGGTATGACAGAATTCATTAGTTATTGGTTAACTAACTGTAACTTAACACAATCATAAAATTCTATTACTGATTAGTTAACACATCTTCCTTAGTACCGTAGTTAACAGTAGTGAAGAAGTAGTTAATGAAGAATTACCTACTAGTTCTTTAATAATTCCTTATTAGTTATGCAGTAAGTAAGATACAGTATTCTAAAGTGTTACCGACATATCATGTCCGTGACAAGGCAGCTGATGATCATCATCTTCTGAAATGCCTTGGGTGCTGAAGCCAATCCATAAGGAACACAACAAAAAAAGAACAGTCCGTCGTGAGTAATAAAGGCAGTGAGGTCACGACTGTCCTGTCCTCATGCAGTGGCACTTGCTAGTAAGTATTATTAGTCAAGTCAATAGTAGAGAAAACAGTAGAACCATTTAGAGCAGAGAGTAGTTCATCCATGTGTGGCAATGGAAAAGAGTCTACAAACACTGTTTTATTTGGCTCTCTGAGGTCAACACACATCCTAATTTTACATGACTTTTTCAGTGTAACAACAAATTCACTCTGTTCGTCATATAAAGTGGTCGTGTCTCAACAGAAAATGTGGACTAAACTGCTCAATTCATATGGATTAGTTTTACGATCTCTTTCGGGGCAAAACTGACGCTCGACATATTGGCCTATATACAAGATTCGACACATTATGTGATTTTAGATGAAAAATTTGCATTTACTTTCCAATCACATCCTCCAATTCAAGCACATCTTTAGTGATCCAATATCTCGGATTTTGTTCTGTGAAATCAACACTGTCACAGACTGACATCTATCTGGAGGATCATACATGTTTTAAACATGTCCACATATCTACACACTTTTATATTAGTTTCAGTGTTATATTAATATTTAAATATTATGTTAATTTTGTTATTACAAATGTTTCTGATGGCTTACTGCTATTAAGGTTACAGACTAAAGACTTCCAACTTTATTGTGTAGCCTACAACAAATTCATATAATGAGCTGTAATTTCTCGTGAAGAAGATTAAACATTAAATAAAAATGTCTCGCCCTGCAAAACAACATGAGCAGAGAAACATCTTCAAACAATGAACACAATTTTGTCGTTTTGTCGTTCAAAACAGAACCAGATGTTCTTGTAGAGGCCACTGTTAGTCATGGAAAGTTTGAGACAAATGCGAAAGGGAAAGACAAAACCTGTTTGTGGTGCAAAGATTGCCTAACAGACATGCATTATTTTTTTTTATTTTTATTGCTAGCTAAATATTAAAAGCTATAAAGTTGAGTCAAAACAATCACTATCCAAGGGTGGAACAAGTTTATTTCAAAGTTGCGAGTGTGCCTATAGGCGTGTGTCAGAAATATGGAAAAAACCAATCTTCTTTTTCTGCTTTTGCTTCCAACAGCTCATTGAATTTCAAAAGAATTCAATAAAACCAATTTATGTAAACTTTAATTAAATTTTGCTAGCTCTTAGAATCTGTTTTGGACACGTCTACTCCTCAATCAAACCTCACTGCTGAGTTGTTCATACAGTAAACAAATAGAACAACCAAGTGGTTTCAGTATATAATTGTAAGCCTGAAAAGCACATGAAATGAAATTTTTAACAAAAACAAATTGATTACTCTAGACTTTTAAAGTTTGGTGTTATTTTAAGATGGAGTTAAGAGTTTTTTTTTTGCTTGTTTAATACATGTGCTATTTGTTCTTCACATTTGAAATAAAAATACATGTTATGAAACACCAGTTCACCTTCACATGGTTCTTTTAACACCGTTTTGACTTCCGTGAGTCTATAAAGATTTTATACTTCTATAAAGATGTTTCGGTAAATATTTAAACTGCTTTGGCTTGCTGTCCATAATGAGTCTTGAGTGAGAATTCAAAGAATTGTCACTGACTGCAGGTTTTAATTTATTCAATGCAACACTTTAAATTTAAACATCATTAAAAAACATGTAATACATCAAACATGCTAACAATTCAAAAAATATATCAATTGTTTTAGTTGTTGCTTACAATTTCCTGTTATTTTCCACAGGCTCTCACTCTTTGTGGGTGCTTGCAATGTACATTAAAGGACAAACGCCATTTCCTGAATTTAGCTATGTAGGGATGTTGGATGATATCAGAATTATGTACTATAACGGTGAGACGAAGACTTTCATTCCAAGAGGAAATACAACGACTGAAGACGACATGTTTGATTAATGACTATACAGTCCTCTTTTATGGGAAGATGGGCAATAGCAACCAAATATTTAAACAAAACTGATGGTATGTATTATACAAGACTATAGGTTTTAATAGAAATATTCTATACTTTAAATTATTATTATGTTGTTGTTGTTTGGTTGAGCATGTAATGGATTTTTTTTTAAATAAACACTATTAAATCTTTATCTCTCCATTAAAGGTGTTCTTGCCCTTCAGAGGCTGGTTGTGTGTGAACTGAGAGATGATGGTGAAGCGGGACAAATGATCACACGAGATGCTGTCAGAGGCTCCACCACAGATGAGTTGCGATTTGTTGACAAGAACTTCACATACCAGGGTCTTTCAGATGTCAGTAGACATTTAAATCTTGAATTTAACATGAGGCGTCATGAATTTTTATACCAGCCATTCTGCATCAAAACACTCAAGGGTTATCTTAAAAAAAGGAGGACTCAAATCAATAAAAAAGGTATGATGACTGACTCGCAGCTAAACTACAAAAAAAAGTTTTGATTTACATTTAGCATTTTTTCAGACCAGTATATATCGAAATTATATATTTCTGTTACCTTTTTTCCCACAGTGAAACCGCGAGTCAGACTGATTCAGAAAGCAAACTCAGATTCTGGAGGGTTTCGTGTGAGTTGTTTGGCAACAGGATTTTACCCTCGTCACATCAACCTGACCCTGTTCAGAGATGGAGACCCTGTATCTGATCATGAGATCACTGGAGGAGATCTGCTGCCCAATGGTGACGGGACGTACCAGATGAGGAAGAGTCTGGAGATCAGTGCAGACACACACAGATACAGCTGCTCTGCCACACACCTCAGTCTGGACAACAAATTGGACATCACTTTAGGTAATGATCTGGTTTTAAGAAAATAATAAAATCTCCCAGTAGTGTTTGTCAATTGTTTGTGACCTTTCTAATGTGTTTGTTTTTAGAATTTGAGCCTGGTGAACCATTTAAATCAGTGATTCCTTCAGTGCTGATAGTTTTGGCTCTGCTGTTGGTATTTGGGACCGGAGCCGTCATATATAAATACAGGAGGAGACGAGCAGGATCTACTCTGGAAGGAATGAAAAATACCTAAGTCTGCATCCGAAGTCGCATATTTCCCTACTATATAAGTGAAAAACAGTATGTGACAAAAGAAGTATGCCCAAAATAAAAGAGTAGGCAAAAATTACCCGGGTGGCCATATTACTCCCGGCAAGATTCTGAAGTGTGCATACTTTACTATCCCATGAGGATACAGTGGAGAATTTGTGAATGGCAGTGAAACGACTCAACTGACACTGACAGATTACGTTATAATAAACATGGATGTATACATCCATTCATACTACTCACTCACACTATATAGAACATACTTTTTTTTAATGGTTGTAAAGTAATAACTTATTCAAAATAAGTACATACTCAAGAGAGTATGCGATTTCGGACGCAGATATATCCTCAAGGAATTTTTATAAATGCTTTTTAACTTCCCTTCATGTTCTAGCATCATCTGGAGGTGTTTATTCCTCTGCTTCAAGTGAGTAATTTGTTTTAAATATTATGTTTGTATTATTTTCACATCAGAGTGACTAAAGAGTAAAATGCATTGGGTTACACTTTATTTCGATATAGTCACTTTAGACATTCTACTAACTATAAGTAACTTTTCAACTACATGTCAACTCTCAGTATTAGTAGGCTGTAGTAGACTGTCAGTGGACTGTTAGGTAGGTGTTAGGGTTTGGGTTAGGAGAACAAGTTGACTTGTAGTTGCTAAGTTACTATAATATCTGTCAGGGGACCAGCAAAATAAAGTGTTAGCAGATATTAAGCAGACAGTCTACTATTACTCTAATGACAGTTAGTTGACATGTAGCTGCAAAGTTACTTATAGTTAGTATAATGTCTAAAGTGGACTATCAAAATAAAGTGTTACCATGCATTGTTTACAAACACAGTTGATTACTGGATGCTATAAATATTATATTTCTTTTATAATTAACAATGTATTAGTTTTCATTCGCACATATGTTGACTAATCAAAATTTGATTTAATTTTCAGCTTCCGTAGAAAGCACTGACACAAAATCAACACATGAAGCACAAGAGCGCGCTATCACAGATGAGTGAAGTATTAACTAAACAAATGAACTAAGAACCTCTTTTTGTAAACCAATTGTAAAATTAAGATGATTGGATTATTGTAAAATGTAAAAAACAGTAACAGTAATAACGCAATCTTGTGATGACAATTTTATCTTTTTTTAACATTTTGTAGGCCTACCGAGCATTTAGCTTTGCCTGCATCCATTGTTTCTGCACCAACCATGTAAATGGCTTTGCTCCTTTCATTTTGGAATCAGGTTGCAGCTTATATTTTACCTATCAAAAACCAGAGGGCGCACTTTCTCAATTCTTTCTCAAGAATTGTTTATATGTAGACAATAATTAAAATAATTTTATGGACAATTATAGACATATTTAGACATAACTTATTATGCCATTCATTCAAAACCCATTTAACCATACACTGTAAAAAGATCATTGGTATACTTTTTACAAGAAAATACTATTCTAGTTTTTCTACTTCACATTATTTTAAAAATGTGATTTTTTTTTTTTGGTGTAAACTCACATTATTGAGTAAAAAGGTGTTTTCAATGTAAATCCTATACACCTATACAATCCTATATTCAATGTAAATCATTTTTTTGTATTTGTGCTTACTAAAATTATTTTATTATAGCAGCATTCAAATTGTGATTTCAAAAATGTCTGAGGAAAAAAATAAGAAAATGCAAAAATGTGTAATATTTTAAAGCATTTAATTGAAAAAGACAATAAATAAGCAATACATACAAATGTTTCAATAGAAAAATATGTTATCTGATAAATAAGTACAAATAATCAATGCAACGGAAAAAAATAAAGTCTTTAAGTAAAGTTTTCACACAGTGAGCAGTGTTTTTGGAATATCCTCTCCGTGTTCTTCATTGAAAAAACTGATGGCTGTACGTAGCATCATGTGTTGTTGCACAGGGAAACTGTTAAAAGAAGAAAAAGGGAATTAAACACACAATTAAATCACTGTGTAACAAACAAATAAAACCCTTAGTCATTATTAAATAAACATTCAGTATTATTGTAAAGAAAAATCTCCTTACCTTATAGGATTGTGCATCTCTGAAGTGTGAAGTAGAAGGAAAGTTGTTTTCCATCTGTTGTGTTGAATCACTGAAGGCTGTGAATGTTGGACAGTTCTGGACATTATCTTGCATGAGTTCCTCTGGCCCAACCAGACACCAGGTCTCAGTCTGAAGCCTGTCTGAAGTATCTTGTGAGAAGCATCTTGGTGATGTTTCATGATTGGAGGTCTCAGTCTGTTCCAGCTGAGCAGAAAGATACGAGATGTAGCTAATAGTGAGGCGAAGGGTCTCAATCTTGGTCAAGGTTTGTCCAGTATGAGCCACAGAAGGAGGTAGGTAGTTTCGGAGATGATGGAGAGCTTTGGTCAGATCCCTCATCCTGAGCTTCTCTCTTTCGCTGGCCGTCTGACGCTTTGTTCCAGGGTTTTTGGACCTGGAACGTCTCTTTCCCTCAGCAGGAAGAATTGTTCTGGGTTTTTTAGCTGGTATGCAGTCGATGTCGGGTTCCCCTGCAGCTTCCAGATGTCTTCCAGCTCTCCAACAGCTCGCAGGAGGAGAAAAACACCCAGAATCAATGGAGGAGCTCGGAGAAAGACTTCCACAGGCACTGAAGTACCCAGCATCAACGCTGGTAGGTGATCGCTTGTATTCAAACTGGCATGCGGCTCCCTGGAGCATATACGGAGAGAAGTTAAACTCCATGGTTGTGATCTTTCAGCTGAGGAGATGTTTCCTTCTCGTTCTCTGGTACCTGAGTGAATGCTAAAGAGCTGGAGGCAGAAGCCCAATATATCCAGGATGAAGAGGTGCGATGTTGCACCTCCACAAGGCGCTTGAGAATTTCAAAGCGGCAGAGAGACGTCACACCAGGGGCAGGGGGTCTCTGGGAAAACTCACATCACTGCAAGCACAGGTGGGAGGTGCTGAATGCGGAGGTAAAATAACAGTCATCGGTGCAGGACAAGTTCAAGATACATTTAGATTTAAAGTCTGGAGTTTTTTATTTATTTATTTAAGTTAAGTATGTCACACATTAAAAAATCAATCAATTTATAAATTCCTTTTTAGTTATTGTTTAGTTTTAATCAGCAATGCAAAGCTAGGCAAACAAAACAATGCCATTCAAATTTATGTTCCATGTTGGATCAAATTATATTGTATTTGATTGTTTTATTGATTTTTTCCATTTAATTTTCACAAACACACACACACACACACGCTCCCTACTTAATGGGGATATTCCATTGACATAATGATTTTTATACTATTCAAACTGTTTATTTTCTATCCCCTAAACCTATATCCCAAAAAACTGATCAATAAACATAATAAACTGTTTTCTTCTTTCTTTCTCTATCTTTGTGTAGACATTTTGTCCCCATAATGTAGGGAATACCTAAACCACACACACACAAAACTTTCTGCATTTTTACATTTTTTCTAAAAACAATAAATAAATAAATAAATAAATAAATAAATAAAATACTGGTATTACTATGGGGAAATTTGGTCCCCATAACTTACATAATAAAAAATATATTAAATTTAAGTTTAAAATGTAATTTTTTTTTTTTTTTTTTTTTTACCGGTTGGGTTTGTCCATATTTGACACAAACATGGGTTCAAACAACCCAGCATTTTTGTGTATAGGGTTTACCAGGAGCACATTTATTTATGCATTCATTATTTTGTATTAATTTTATAAAGTTAACAAATTGAAATGTCTTATGTTCTGCTTTTTATAAAATACTTGCTCTCTCAGAGTAACACATTTCCGTGAAGTGTGTGTAGCCTGTAATCTGTCAGTTGTTCACAGGTTTTTGTTTAGACAACTGACTTTTACCTTTTATGACCTCACAACTCAGAAAGGACATTATTTTTTTTAAACAGGGCATATTTTAAATGGTTGATTTTTAAAACAGTTTTACTCAACTCAGTTTTACTTTGTATAAAAATATAAAATACATTATATAGAAAATAATATATGTTACTCTGAATTATACAATACATAAATAAGATTTTTTTTTAATTAAGAGCAACTTCAAAATTCAAATGACAATATAATTAAAAAGCAAATAGTGCAAAAGTTTGAGATTTGAAGCAAGATGAAATATTGCTGGTTGTGTATGCAGTTGTTGTTAACTTCTGTGAGGTGTAAGGTGAGGTCTTCCTCAGGCCTGGGCTTGTGGATTACAGCTTCAGTGTGAGTAGCTCTGAGGAAATGGTTCCCAGACCACAACGTGTCACTTTTTGCTCCTTCCTGCCCCGTGCTGACCTCAAATAATTCGATTTGGACTGTTCCCAGACAACACACTGATCTGAGACAACATCAGAAGAAATGACTTGTGTAACACTGCTGATAAATGAGAAAGTTCTGAACATGAGGTTAGGGAATTCAAATGTTCATCTGACATAAAGGTCATTTTTGCATTTAACGGCCTACTAGATTAAAAAAATATAGCAAACTCACACAACGCCAAACTAAATAACAAACGCAAACATCCAAAAACACAAATTGTGCGCTCAACTCATTAAACATGTCACTGTTCACCGTTAATTCACCGAAATGTTGATTTAAAGTCTCAGGCCTCCCTGCAAATGAGTTGACTTCTCCCTTTTCAAAGCGTCTTAGTTTTTCCTAAAGCATCAAAGGTCGATTAGCACATCAATGTGAAGTGTTTTTCTTATCCTGCTCGGTTAAATGTTGATTTGAGGTAAACAACTAAATAGTCTAAATCCTTTCCTCCCAGTGCTCTGTAAACTGTGTATTGAGCTGTACATTAGCATATCAGTCACAGGGTCAAGGGTATGGAAAGCAGACTCCTAGTTCTAATTACCTCAGTATCTCGCACCTCGGGACGGTCCTGCAACGCATGCAGCGGTCCGACCCCTCTCGCATTAGAGGATCATGAAGATAAGGATGCATGAAGTTCAGGCTTTTGAAGCCGGGATCATCCACTCCAGACTTAGAGGTGCGAGATGCTCTTTTTTTGTTGACCTGTAGTTCATTAAGAAAGATATTCTGTTTGCACAGGCCTGATTAGTACTAAGCTGACGTTTTTTTTTGTAATGAGCTGGAAAGGCTTTGGGAATATTTTTTTTTATTATTATTTTTTTATAGTAGAGTTTAAATATAATTAAATATAATTTAGTTTATAAAATATAATCTGAAAAATGTAATCTGAAAATGTAATGTAAAAAACAAATATAAATATAAAATATGAATGAATTAAAAATAAATGTTATATAATATATAATAATATTATAATACAAAAGTATTACATATAATATTTTAATAAAAAGAATTTCAACCCTTATTTCTGATCAAGATACAAGCTGTATTTAAGTGTCTGACTGATTTGAGTTTTTTGGTCGATATCTCGAGTCAAAATATATTAATGCAATTTATTTACGTAAATGAGACATTAAACATGCTGAAATTAGACAAATATTTATTTAGCAATTTTTAAACTAAATTTGCTTGAAAATAAATAAATTTTGAGATGAAAGCAAGGTGGAATAAGCACTTTTGTTGATTAGAATATTAAAATGTTTAAAATAATATTGGCTAATTATTTGATCTGGCTACATATAAAGGTATATCTATTTTAGCATGCTTAGAGAGAAAGATATTTCAATTAAAGGGATATATCATCCAAAAATTAAAATTCTGTCATCATTTACTCACCCTCAAGTTGTTCTAAACCTGTGTGAGTTTCTTTGTTTTGGTGAACATAAAAGAAGATATTTCGAAGAATGTTGGTAACCAGACAGTTGCTGTTCCCAATTGACTTATAGCATAAAAAAAAAACAAAAAAACACTTTGGAAGTCAATGGGGAACAGCAACTGTCTGGTTACCAACATTCTTCAAAATATCTTCTTTTATGCTCATCAGAACAAAGAAACTCTAGAATCACACAGGTTTAGAACAAACAGAATTTTAATTTTTGGGTTAACTATCCCTTTAAGCAACTTCTATCTGTATTATTTAGTCTGTTAGACCACCAGAGGGCCTCAGAGGGGATTTTTTTTAAGCCTAAGTAAAATAATAATGTAAAAAAAATATGTAAATGTAATTTTAAAAATGCATAAAATATGTAAATTTGTAAATTACAATTTTAAATGTCATTCTTGATATAAAAATGTTCAAGAATAGTAGGCTATCTTTTTAGGGAGTTTTTCTAGCCATTGTTGTCTTTAGCTTATCAATATGGCACTATTTCCTGTGAAGCTGCTTTGAAATAAAAATGTATTATGAAAAGTGATATGGAAATAAAGTTAAATTGAATTGAAATTATTCTAATATTGATGTTGATAAAAAAAAGAGAATTTTCCAGATTATATCAAGTGGTTTGGCTTTTTAATAACAAATAAAAGTCAATTATATAATGTTTTGAAGAACATTATCACTCTGAATATATTGATATTAATATAATATTCTCACAATCCTTCTACATGAACACATATAGCTGCATTTATAGCATTTAACCATCAAAAAAGGATCATAATATTTAAACTTGGTCTTGCTTAAGCAATTGTACTGTGCTGGTTATATTTAATTATTTATTTAGATGGGTTTTAACTGCATATTAAATTTGCTTTATCTGCTGGAATCTGCTACTCCTACATGTGAATACTGGCTGCAAAAGCCCATTATCAGGATTTGGGGTGTAATTTAAATGTTAATGACTAAGGTGAGACTCAAAGCTGGTGCCTGTCAGTAGGATTTCTTCAAATCTCTCCCGTGGCCTCATGGGATAGTCAATCGTATGCACACTTCAAATCTCGCCGGAAGTAGTATCAACCGGATACTTTAGCTTAGCCTACTTACTTTTCTTTTCTTTTTTTTTGGAGTAGGCTACTGTGAATTCAGACATGCGTCTTTTGTCACATAATGTTTTTCATCTACTATATAGTAGGACGTATGTGATTTCGAATGACATGAAGAGGAGGAATCATGAAAAATACATTGCTGGCTTGTGGCTGTAAAATTGCGCCATCTTATGGAGACATTAGACATTTCACCACAACAAAACAACCCAATACCAACCAACTGCAGATTTACATCACAGCAGTTTCAGGACAGCAGCGCCATCCAGCAGTCTCAGACCGGAAATTGGGGTGAAGCTTGTATTATATTATTAAGTTTAGTTTTAGTGGTGGGTGAGGTTGGGCATTCACTATAACTTCACTTATAAATAGTGAAGTTAGGGTTTGTGGTTGGGTTGGGCCGGGTTAGGCAATCGTCAGCTCCTAACTTCCGGTCTGAGGCTGCTGGTCATTTCCAAGGGGGTAATCCATCGACCGGAAGTTGAAGTCGGCCGGGTGCCGCCATCTTGTAGCAGAACTTCACTTGCGTTAGCATTTCCATTGACTCCCATTCATTTTGGCGTCACTTTGACAGCGAATAACTTTACATCTGAGGCGTTTAAAGACTCCATTTGTCCATTTTTTATTTCTAAAGAAACACGACAATGTATAAAAGGCTCCATTACCTTCTATGTTACGTTATGGCCCCGTAGAAACAGATTTAGTAAAAATAGGCTAACGATTGCGTCATAACCACTCGACTCTCTGTCGCGCTGTACAGAAATTACCGTACAGACAGGAGGAGAAACTCGCGCGCAATCGGGGGGACGTCGAGGCATAAAGTCAAGGGAGAAGCCCATAGAGAGTTGTAAAGTTGCTCCTGCTGCGAGCTCATGGACAGCTAATACTCACGATCTCCGGCTCTGCAAGTTTCGGAAGGGAATGATTCAGATTCCTCTTGGCACAGCTACTAGAAGATTCACGTCTGTCAGACAGGTTGCTCACGTCATCAAGCTTAGTTTGAGTCGGTTTGAGTCTGCGCGTCAGGAACGGAAGTGCTCAGAAATCGCTAAAAATGGGCTTCAACTGTCTCAACTGAGTTCCAATGAGATGGCTCTGTCCATTTCTTTTACTGTCTATGGTCATTTCTCTCTATGGCTCTGCTGGTCATGACAGGTATGACTTGTTTTCAATTGCATTCGCTATACATCTCATAGATCACTTATCTTTTTCCACAATATATGTTATCTAGAGTTTTTTGTCTACAAAAATTTATTGGAAAGAGATTTTATTGCAGTGTTTCAGCAGTGTTGCAGTGTAAAACAATGTAAAAACATTGTTTTGTACAATGTAAAAAGCAGAACAATGTAAAAACACATTAAATAACAGTACAACCCACTGAAGTGATGTGTGTATCTTGTCTATCAAAGATGGCGCTGCTGTGAATAATGCCGCGTTCCAGGCAACCTGTAACCCGTGTTTTTCCAACTCGTAACTGGGAGTACATCGTTCCAGGCAACCTGTAACCCGTGTTTTTCCAACTCGTAACTGGGAGTACATCGTTCCAGGCAACCTGTTACCCGTGTTTTTCCAACCTTATACCCGTGAAAGTGCACTGGAACGGCAGTCAAACCCGTGACTTCCCACCCGTGAATTCGTACTAGATCGATGTACTCCCAGTTACGAGTTGAAAAAACACGGGTTACAGGTTGCCTGGAACGCGGCATTAGGTCTATAGTGCTGCAATTAGATATACTGTATCTCCAACAAACAGGGAGCCTCAGTGATCAATCTGGAATAGGTTTGAAAACATATTCAAATCAATAATTATTGAAGTGAATTGCAAAAATGTTGTTTTAAATAAAATAATAGGCTACATTTAAAGTGTTTAAATAGGCCAACATATGTGAACTGCAAAAATGCTAAAAGTTGATTTTAAAAAGTCAAAACCTTTTTTATTATTATTTATTAATAATTCAAAAAAATCTTGTAGTAAAAAGTTAATTTCATTTTTAATTTCAAATGAATACACAAAATCAAAACGTTGACATTTAGATACTTTTTTTATTATAAATATCAATAAATTAGTATACTTCTGTACAAAAAAGATAACATACAAAATATATAATATTAAAATAGACATCTTAAAATAAGATAAAACAATATATTAAAATACATTAAATACTGTACAGAGTCCATAAAATAAAATATTTGAAAAGTTTTAAATATGTGAAAAAAGTCCAATAAAAGTTTCATCCCCAGAATTCCGGAGCAACCGGATAGTGGACGGCTTTGTTGTAGCCCTAAAAAGAGAGGACAAAAGATGGTAAGTATTTTATACAGCATTTAGAAAGCAAAATATTCATTAATAATAAATCACACAATATGCATAAACAAAGTACACACCTGGTATGTTGTGGCTGTATCTGCATACAAAGGGCTGGCCAGAAGAGATTCTGAGCTGGAGTTGAAGGAATCATCATAAGCAGGTGTTTCCATGAAAACCTGATGACAATCCATTTCTGTCTGCCTCAAGACATGCTCTGAAGGTCTGAAGGTGCTTTGACACAGTTCTTGATGTGATGTGCTGAGTCCCCAATACTCAGGTGTTGAATTGCCCTGATATTGAGACGAGTCTTGGTATCTAGAAGCTCCAAGGTCCCTCATCTGGCAGAGAGACTCTTCGCTGAGGCCTAGTTGAGCAGACAGATAGGAGATGTAGCGGATGGTGAGGCGAAGGGTCTCGATCTTCGTCAAGGTTTGACCGACAGGAGCCACTGAAGGAGGTAAGTAAGTCCTGAGGTGATTGAGAGCTTTGGTCAAGTCCCTCATTCTGAGCTTCTCTTTCTCGCTGGCACTCTGTCTCTGCTTGCTCGGGTTCTTGGAGCGCGTTCTTCTAGTTCCGACACGGGAACATGCGCCGTCCTGATGTAATGAACCCGAAACGGGTGCTTTGGCACCTCTGGAAGGTGGAGAAGAACTGTTTTGAAGCTGGGCTGAAGGAGAGAAGTCCATGTAGGAGGTAGGAGACACTGCTTCAGGAGATGAGATGTTGTAGAACTCAGAGTCTGAGCTCGGGCAGCTCCAGGAGTTCTGTGTGAAGTAGCGGAGGAGTGGAGAAGACACGTCCATGCTGTGTGGTTAGAGAGGGTCGGTGATGCTGGAGGGTTTGCTGGAGGGAGGATTTATACCAGCCTCAGGCCTGAGAGGTGTGAAGTGACACCTCCACAGGCCTCTCCAGGCCACCACTGTCTGTCTCAGACCAGACTACAGGGAGAGAGGGATCCAGTCCAGTCCCGATGTGGGAACCTACAGATATGAGTCATCAGGTAATGTGTGATTTTTCACCCCTACCCAGCATGAACTTTTTTTTTTCTGTTTTTAACATCAAGATCTCCAGTAGTATTTGGATTACTTTCAATCCATAAATAGAAACACGATAAAGTGGTATTGAAATATATGTGAAAAAGTGGTTCATTAAAAATATTCATGCTATGTAGCATTTGGCAAATTAAAAAAATAGCAGAAATACTGTAAAGTATACAGTAAAATATACAGTAGTCAATCAACATGATGGCATATACATATATATATTTTTTTTATATATTTATATAAAAATGTTTATCACTGTATCATATGCCGCTGTCCTATGTTCAACTTTGAATAATTAGTCACATATATTTTTGACAATATGATCACATGATATATTTTTTTATAATATATTTATCATTATTTCAAATTCCCCATGGAGTATAAATAAATATGAAATGTTATATATAAAATCTATATGCTTATATACAATATATATAATACGATATATATATATATATATATATATATACAGTATATATACATACGTACATACATACATACGTACATAAAATAAAAACTTTTTTTAATAGTTTTATGCCAAATAAACATGCCATAATTTATAACAAGAAAGTTCTCTAATGCAAAGTTGTATAGCCATTGATGAACAAATAAAGGATAAATCTATACCCTGCTTTCTCTGATTATTAAGAAACCAATATACAGACGATAATGTGTGGTCAATAGGTCACAGTTGTAAGGGGACAGAGGCTTGGGTCATTCTCTCACAGCCAAGGTGTTAAACGACACCTCTAATTTAACCACATTAAAGGGAAGTCCACTGGTCAGTTGTCTGTGTGAACCTTTAATGGAATTTCACACCACACATGTAACTGGGCTAATGAGGCTGGCTAAACAATATTAAGAGCCTTCACACTAATATACTGCCATTGAAAAGACTTGAGAAATAAAGCCCATTGATTTGTAGACTGATAAAAGCTTTTAGATTCCATTTTGTAAACTTTGATTAGCATTAGCATTGATTAGCATAGTGTGCTGCAACATGTGCTGCTAATTTCACATTTTTAAAATGGCTGAACACTCAAAATCAATAATATGTGATTTGAAAACATCTTAGAAAGCCATTGACTACATATTTAGACTCTTTGAAGGTGTGTGGGTGAGTGTGTGGGAGTTTTGAGATGCCACTGTTTAGACTGGCACCTTGAAGTGGCACCTTGAGAACTAGGCTACTATAGGTGCTAAGCCTGTGAGACACTGTTCACGAGAGTCTCCGTGACCTCACCGAGATCAAGTCAAGAGTTCATCTTCTCAGAATCACTCAAGTGCACTTAAAGCTACTGTATTCAACAATAACTAATACAATCGATTGATTTTCAGAAGCATATTTGCCGTTCTGCAGTAGGGGAGAAAAGAGATCATCAATATAACTTAATGCACACTACACTACACTAAAAAATGATATCAGGTTCCCAAAGTAATGGACAGTGACAAGAATATATACATATTATTTTTTATTTATAACTATTCTGTGTGAATAAATTAAGTTAAAATCATTCTTTGTCATTTAGTTCTCTTTTTTAAAAACATTTTAAGTTGCAAAATGTAGGTAACTTTTTTTTTAAAGAAATTCTTTTTTTTTTTTCAGCAAGGGTGCATTAAATAACAGTAAAGACATATAGAATGTTAGAAAATATTTCTATTTCAAACTGTTCAACATTAATATTAATAAGAAATGATTCTTGAGCATCAAATCAGCATATTGTGACACTGAAGACTGGAGTAATGATGCTGAAAATTCAGCTTTGCCATCACAGGAATAAATTACATTTTAAAATATAATAATATAGACAACAGCTATTTTAAATTATAAATAATATTTCACAATATTACTGTTTTTTCTGTATTTTAAAATGCAGTCTTGGTGAGCATAGGAGACTTCTTTCAAAAGCATAACAAATCTTACTGACCCTATACTTTTGAATGATGTATTCTTACTAATCCAGCAAATAATAGTTTGTGTTGCAGCCGGTTGTTGAGACATCTCAGCTGACATCTGAGTTTTTGCACGATGACTTGTCCTTTCAAGGCCTTGGTATGACCTTTGTGATTGTGAACTTTCCGTACCCTGGTCTCGAGAGAGCCGAGAGGTGCCAGGTCTGTGGTGATCTTTGGCACCTCAGAGGCATGGAGGGCGAGACAGTTAGAATCTATTAGTTTAAAGTCTTATAAGACCACAGTGTTTATCTTTTCACAATCTCAAAAGGAAAGAAATGGCTATTTAATTAAGGCCCATGTTTCTATTCAATCCTACCATTTAAAGCAACAACTTTTATCCAAATCAACCTCTCAACCTTCCCATGGGAACTACAATGTTTTCTCTTTTTTTTCCCCTCCTCTCATGGCCTGCAGCATTTTGCACCCTGAGTGTGAATCAAAACAAAATATCTTGGGACAGAGGTGCTGCAAATCAGGAGAAACATGACATTGCATTGTGAGAACGACACAAGTATGTGGTGCCCAATGTGCAAAAAGTATCAACAATCTAGTATTTGTTATGCACTCATTTTTTTTTTTACCAGAATCTGCATGTAAAATGATCTTTGCACTCATTTTTTTTGTTGCATATTTTCCCACCCACTTCCACAGTTCCAGTGACCGTAAGAGCTGAATAGCTTGTCTACAAACTAAAACCTCTCAACCAAGCGAAAAAAAGGGACTCTGCTCCAACTCCGTTTCCCATGTCTTGTTGTTACATCTTTCACAGAGTTGCTCAAACCCCAGGACAAAATGAGCTGGCAGGCAGAGGAAAGTATTCAGCCCAAAAAAAAAAAAACCTGTGCAAATCACATAAATGTTTTTTTTTTAATCATAATGTACAGTCACAAAACAAAAACACCAGAATGGAAACCATACCATGAATTATTTCTGTGACAGCCAGAAAATATTTCCAAATAAATATGCTATATAAAAATGAAGAAGCAAGTAATAATAATAATAATTTGTTACATTTACATAACGCTTTCTGGGTACTCAAAGCGCATTTGGAAGGTGTGAATCTCCTCAACCACCACCAATGTGCAGCATCCACCTTGATGATACGCCGGCAGCCATACTGCGCCAGAACGCCCACTAGCTTACTGGTGGAGAGGAGACAGAGTGCTAAATATGTATTGTCAGCAGCCATATCACCCTGTAGCCCAAGACTGGTTGCCCACTGAAGCTAAGCAGGGCTGAGCCTGGTTAGTACCTGGATGGGAGACCTTCTGAGAAAACCAGGTTGCTGCTGGAAGAGGTGTTAGTGAGGCCAGCAGGGGGTGCTCACCCTGTGGTCTGTGTGGGTCCTAACGCCCCAGTATAGTGACGGGGACACTATACTGTCAAAGAGCACCGTCCTTCAGATGAGACGTTAAACCGAGGTCCTGACTCTCTGTGGTCATTAAAAATCCCAGGATGTCTTTCGAAAGAGTAGGGGTGTAACCCCGGCATCCTGGCCAAATTTGCCCAGTGGCCTCTGTCCATCGTGGCCTCCTAATCATCCCTATATATATATATATACACTGATTGGCTTCATCACTCTGTCTCCTCTCCACCAGTAAGCTGGTGTGTGGTGAGCGTTCTGGCGCAATATGGCTGCCGTCGCATCATCCAAGTGGATGCTGCACATTGGTGGTGGTTGAGGAGATTCCCCCTTCCATGTGAAGCGCTTTGAGTGCCTAGAAAAGCGCTATATAAATGTAATGAATTATTAATTATTATTATTAATTATTATGCAGAGTTTATTGTTAATTATGCATGATGAGAAAGAGGGTTTCATTGAATTATTCAGCCTTTAATCAACTTTTCTAAAGTTGATCTTCAACCTATCAACCGGTCTAACTCTGATCTTTTAGGTGTATAAATTTAATTCTGGTGCATGTATTGATTTTTAAAGCAAAACAGTAATAACATGCACAGCTTTGTTCAGTGACAGCTTTATAAACCTTAAAGGGATAGTTCAGCTAAAAATTAAAATTCTGTCATTTATTCACCCTTATGTCGTTCCAAACCTGTATTACTTCATTTCTACACAAAATAACCGTTTTTTGTCCACACAATGAAAGTCAATGGGGTCCAAAAACAATATTGGACCCAATTGACTGTAAATGTATTCCACATTATTTTGTGTTCCACAAAACAAAAAGTCATATAGGTTTGGGATGACATGAGGGTGACTAAATGATGATGGATTCTTTATTTTTGGGTGTACTGTCCTTCCTATAACCAGCTCATTGATGTCGAACTGAAATGATACAGGTTACCAATGACTAGTATGATCTAACCGGTTTTATTTGCAGTGAGACATACATTAGATCATCCAGACAGCACATTGACACAAACATTACTTTGTAAGTTACACACATGCAACTCAGTCAACAACAAGTACAGATATGTGGCTCTGTGAAGCTTAAGTCCAAAGTGACCAAACCGTTCCACTTCTTCAGGATTCACAGGATGCAAAATAATAAAATAAAAGGGCGGGAGAGAAAGAGAGTGAGAGAGCACTAAGAAACAACACATTTAGTGAAAGGCAAGGTAAAAATGAGGCTAGCTTTGTAAGGTACTCTGCCAGCCTGGTCGATTTACAGTTAATAAAGCAAAAATAGAAAATGGAGGAAGCACACGTAATGGTTTCCGCAGTGACCTAACAAACACAAGCGCACATTCTGCACCGAGCATCCGAACGTACAGCGACACATTGAGATCAGTCTCTTGACATACAGTGGGACACTTGCAAACTCACAGGACAAAATTACACCTTTTTTCAGGTGGAGATTATATCATAAGCAAAGGCAGAGGATGAGACGCTAGCAAATTACAAGCTATGGAATAAGATAAAAAGAAAATTCTTCAACAGTACCTGAATTTTTTTACCAAGAAATGGCACAGGATTGAGACTTCCACGACTCACATTACTCCATTCAAGCAAATCTGGGACAATTTTATTTTTCATTAGAGAGTTTTTTCTCTATAATACTCCCTGTAGACTTTTCTGAAACTATATAGCTAGTGCAGATTTTTTGGGGGGCTGCAAATGACCCAACAGGCCTTTAACATACTGTCTATGAAATATCAGGCATATCAATCAATAGTTGACTAGGGGTAAAACCATCATTTGGTCCTTGTAGTTTTTTGAATAATGGAGTTTGTTGACACTATATCACATATTATTAGTATTTTGCTTGTTTGTTTTTGAATAAACCCAATTTTACACATGCCAGCAGTTGTTATCTCCACACTAATAGTCATATAGAATGGCCTGGACCAAACGTTCGGCTTCAGATTTTCACAGCAAGATCTTCTCCCTGGTCTCAGGCAGTTTCAGGGCCAACACTCCACCACCGACCAGAGCACCGAAGGACAGAAGAATGGGGATGACTTTGGTAATGCCAACGAATGAGGCGAAGATTGAGCTTCCCAATATAGCCGCCAACTTACAAATGGCATTTAAGGCTCCAAACGCTGTGGCTCTGTAAGAAACGTTGAGAACAGGAATTAAAAAGACGTTTACTACTTTAAGGGCCAGATTTACTGAACGGCAAATTAGCTTACGGCCACAATCTAAAAAAAGCGCAATTGGGAGTGGGAAGTTCTTTGGGTGTCATGTCAGGCTCAAAATTGGTATTTGTACCATTATTTATCACCTTTTTTGGGCACTAAAAAAATAGCACAAATAGCAATAAATTGACTAGCGCAAACCTCACATGACATGATTCATTTAAAGACTCTGCGCCCCAAAATTTAGTGGTCTGACAGGGAAACTGCATTTGCACTAAGGTCAAGCACAAAAATAACGTTTTCATGTCTTTTAATAGTTTTCATGTTTTTTTAATTGCCCTAAAAGTAAATTGTACTAAAGAAAATTTAACAAACAATTATACTATTATTTCATCAAGCCCAACTATCTGTACCATTGTTTGCAAAGTCGAAATAACAAACCTAGATAATATGACATGTAGTGTGTAATATGCGGCATGCATTTCATATACCTTTTTGAAGCTGGGTAGAGTTCCACGGTGATGACTTGAATGCCGTTCCATGCTGCTACGCTAACACCACAAAACAGACACTGCCAGGCTATAATGGCTGCCTGACTAAAGCTCAAGAAAAGGAAAAAGGTACATCCAGCAGAAATAAGCATCGAACCACCTGTAGAAAGAAGAAAAAGTGGTTTTCACAGGCTTGTCTTGGTTGGAAAATACATTAGTGACAGATTGCAAGCTATTAGATCTAAAAAATATAGATGGTACCACAAAGACCTAAAAATATAGATGGCACCATAAAGATCTAAAAAATATAGATGGCACCATAAAGATCTAAAAAATATAGATGGCACCGCAAAGTTCTAAAAATATAGATGGCACAGCAAAGATCTAAAAATATAGATGGCACCGCAAAGAACTAAAAATATAGATGGCACAGCAAAAACATATATAAGAAAGTTTTGATAACATTCCCATTAAAGGGTGAGTTCACCCAAAAATGAAAATTATCCCATAATATACTCACTCTCAAGCCATCCTCTCTCAAGCCATCCCAGCCAAGTGTATATGATTTCTTCTTTCAGCCAAACACAATCGAAGTTATATAAAAAAATACCCTGGCTCTTCCAAGCTTTATAATGGGAGTGAATGGTACCTTAGATTTTGAAGGCCAAAAAATAAAAGTAATCCATACTGGTCCAGGGTGTTAATAAAGGCCTTCTGAAAGCATAGGTCATAGGTCACTCTTCCACCGGAACTAGACTCGCATACGGCCGTTACCGGTAACCAGTGATCATTTTTTATGAAGTTATAAATATAGATATTTTTCATACAAAAACGCATCGCTTTGCTTCAGAAGGCCTCCATTAACCCCCTGGAGCCTAATGGATTACTTTTATGATGGATGGATGCACTTTTTTGGGCTTCAAAATCTGAGGTGCCATTCACTCCCATTATTTTTTTTTTTTATATAATTCCGATTGTGTTTGGCTGAAAGACAAAATTCAAATACATCTAGAAAGGCTTGAGGGAGAGTAAATTATGGGATAATGTTAATTTTTGGGTGAAGTAACCCAAAAGTTCTGAAAAAGTTATTTCTGAATGTCCCCATAATGCTCAAAACGTCCAAAACGCCGCCCCAACATTCCCATAAATATTTGCAAACATTATGGGAATGTATACTTTTAAATGTTTTTGAATGTTCGGAAACAAGTGGTAACATTTAAAAAATGTAAAAAACATCCAACTAAAACATTTAAGAAACAAACGTTCCATGAATGATGTATAAATATTTTTTTACGGCTGATGTTTTAAGAACATTATTAAAGACCAGATAACTTTGAACAAATGTTCTATTGACGTAACTGGAAGAACATTTGTTCATAACTTAAGGAGAACCTTGCCAGAACGTCTTCTAACAGAACTTTGTAAGCAGGGTAAGCTCACCTATAATCTTGATTCGTCCAATTTTGTCCATGAAGAGTGCTGAGATGATATTTCCAGGCAACACGGCTAAGCTGCCTAAGAAGCTGACCAAGTAGATGAGGACGTCGTTCTCATCCTCATAGTCTAAATGGCATCCCTTCTTGTTGTGCACGAAAGTTACGTTCTCGAATGTACAGTCAATGAACTTTTCTTCATATAAGTCTGTGGAAATTAAGAAACCATGAGACCAAGTGTGCTAAAACAACTCTGGATTGTGGATAAGATATCTTACCTGTGTCGTTAAATACGGTACTGCGGATGGTGCAGTTCTCAAAGAGCGTTTCTGTGGATCGGATGTTCTCAAAGAGGCAGTCCACGAACAAGGAGTCTTCAAACTTCACAGACTTCATCTCTATGTTGATGAATCTGCATGAAAGCCCACAACACACATTGAGAAACTCTTGCCTGACAATAAAAAAAAATCATTGATGGATAACAGACGTCGCAGATGGTGTTTCTGTCAACATACTTGTCGTTGATGTATTCTCCTTCTCTGTGGACTTGGTTTTCCAAAGAAAAGTTGAAATGAAATTGCTCCACCTTCTCCCGATGAAATACTTTCAGCTTGGATTCATACTCCTCGTGCTGGAGGTGTTTGATCATGTCAGGAAACCACACTGAAAGCCCGTAATAACTGAAATATACCACAAGAAAGACAAATAATGAAATGTATAGTGTAAGTGTGAATACTCCACCAATGGTGTGAGTTTGGGGGAGGAACTATCTGTTTTTCTGACCAATGGCTGAGAGAGTGGGTGTTCTGGTATAGAGGGAATGCATTAACGTCACTTCCCCGCCGGAACACGCCCCCCTCAGCGGGACTGAGTGGCAGAAGAGCTGCTGCGTGACTGGAGTTAATAGGGGAAACTGCGTTAACACGAGTAAAACAAACTATTATCAGTTTAAACTAAAAGTTGGACTCGATATAGTGTTCCTTACAACTTATCAAAGATCCATTGATCCATGGATATTGACATGCAGCCAGGAATCGTGTTTCCTGACATTTATATGTGCCTGATTTCGACGCCGGGGAAATAAATGAAGAAAATTTGCCTGTAAACGTTTTATATAAATACAATATAGATAGGTCTAAATCCGAGTGATCACTTACATTAATGTTATACTGTATATCATCATATCGTCCAGCCCTAAAACTTGTATAGTTTTTTGTCAGTGTTTATTTAAAAACATCCAATTATGCAGAATATAGTCTGTTCTGTAGCTTTTTGCAGTCTGTAAAAATATACAGTACCTCAGATTTCTGGTCAAATCTAGTTGTACAGTCAATCGCAAAGCTCTTTCCCGTTTTAGATGTGTTTTGTGTGATTTTCACGGCATTCACGCTGAAAACAAATGCTGCCGCTCAGTCTTTTTGCCACTTGTGGGCGTGACCGCATTCACTCCGGCCGACGGTGACGTCATGCGCATACCCTCTATTGCAGTTCCATTTTCTGACACTATAGGCGCTAACATTTACCACCAGTGTTTCAGAAATGAAGACTAATTAGGAATTAGTAAAAATGCTTTACCTAAATGCCATAGTGAACCATATGATGGCCATTAGCAGAGTAGCAAGTCTTAGATCACGACCCAAGAGGGACACAATATTTTTGATGACCTGCACACAAAAATAGCTTATTTTAAGATTACACACTGAATAACTTAAGGTCTACTGAACTGTTAGCTTTTTAGTTTACCAGCTTGGTCAGTGTCAAAGTTCGAACACCCCATCTCTGGAAAGCAGTTCCCGTTGCAGACTGAATCTCAATAAACTCATCCTCCTGTGTCTTTGGAGTCTTGATATGAGTTACCTGGATAAAATGATTCATTATTTTTGAGGCATTATGGTAAAAGCCAGATTTCACCATGTTATCATAGTAGATATAATTGGATAAAAGTTTTATTACAAACATCAAATCAGTTCTTAAAAATCATTAGACTTACAGTAAACACTCTCTCAGGTTCTCCTTTGGCTCTCCAGTTGGTGTCATGAACCTGTTTCAGGATCATCCAGGCCTCATCATGTTTAGCATTCTAGAAGAGACAGATATTGTTTTCTCACAGCTGTGACAATATTACTCATATTGGCTTGAGTTGTGAGATACATACACTACCATTAAAAAGTTTAGGGTCAGTATGATTTAAATATATATATATATATATATATATAAAAATATATATATACACAGTATATATAAGTCAGCAAGGATGCCTTAAATTCATCAGAACTGACAGTAGAATAATTTATAATGTTACAAAATATTTCTATTTTAAATAAATAAATGCTGTTTTTCAAATTAATGCAGAATTCTGCAAAAAAAGGATAATGGTTTCCAAAAAAAAAGGAGTTGAACCCCCCTGTTTTAAACATTGATAATAATTTCAAATGTTTCTTGAGCACCAAATTCAGCTTTGTCATCATGTGAATAAATTATGTAAAATATTTAAATGAAAAGCAATATTATTTCACAATATAACTGCTTTTACTGTATTCGTGAGACTTCTTTCATACTTAAAAGAATTTGTACTGACCCCAAACTTTTGAATGGTAGTATAGTTTTACAAGTTCAAGCAACAACTACATGTGCTTACATGCATTTATATTTATACATTTAAAGAGGAAAAATTTCACTTTTTGTCCGTTTCAAAACCTAGCATAATTAAAACCCTGCATATTAGACTTGTGAAAAAATAAAGGTGAAATCTTGATTGTAAATAAACCTTTTCCCTCAGTACTGAAATAAATAGTGTAATTAAAATAGATTATTTTACCCTCATTAATATTCACGTGTGCTGTGGGTTTGTTTATTAGAGTATTACTTGGTTAGCTTAGCATCATGCTAATGTCAAACTTAGCTCAATATTTGTGTGGTGTGAGTTGCAGCCTATGAAGAATGTTCCAAATCGGTCACTTATGACAGGTTATGATGCCATCTGTGTAGTTAGTAGCTAAGCAGCGAGACAGCTCACTAGGTCTTGGAACAAAGCTATTGTTTAGCTGAAATATAGTTATGTAGGCCTACCTCCAGCAGGAAGCGTGGGCTCTCAGGCATGAACATAAGCCCAACAAAAGCTGCTATTGCTGGGAGAGCACAGACCAACACAAACACCCTCCAGCTGTGGAACTGGAACTCAGAGCCCATACTGAAACCCCAGCCTGAAATACAGCACAAAAAAAAAAAAAAAAACCTGTAAAAACAAATAGGGAAAAGGAACTAAATCCTTACACCGCTCTACAAAATAAGGTTTGTACCATATCGAGGGATGATGCCCCAGGCTGTGAAGGAGGCGTAGATGCCCCCCATCATCCAGAACATGCAGAGCCAGCTGAGATGTTCTCCTCTCTTATCCATCTGCAGGAACTCAGAGAAGTATGAGTACACGATTGGGACGGAGCCCCCGATCCTGCAAGAAAACACAGGGCAGCAGTTATCTTACAATGCAATAATTCATGTACCTGAAAAACTCTTTCTTGTTCACAAAACCTCCATAAATGGCCACGGGAGCATATTGAGGAGACCTCTAAAGTCAGGATGTAGCCCTAGGCTTTTATTGCTTGAAAATACTACCAGAGGCAGCTAGATTGAGAGTTCCCTGTGGATCAGTAGCCTACTGTAATTACTGCCCAGCCTTGCTTGGTTTAAATTAGATGTTGAGCCGAGGGAGAAAGGCCTGAGCCTGGACAAGCCTGATTTACAGAAAGGCTCAAGCTCCAATGGAAAACAACGACTTATTATCAAGCAATTATATGGCTTCCAAGGTGGAGGGCAGACCCAAGTGTTTTTTCTTGATATACCATTCCTTCTCTTTATTTCTTTGCTTTGTTTTTTCCTCCAGCTTACCCAAATCCAGAGAACAGCCTGAAGAACAGGAAGAAGCCATATCCCTGAGCGAATGAGGAGAAGAAGGCAGAGATGCAGTTCATGGCCAGGACGATGACCAGACATTTCCGTCGGCCCACTTTATCAGCCAGGCCACCCCAAAAAAATGCTCCAAACATCATTCCCAGAAATACTATCAAACCTGCAGGAGAAACAACAAACCATGTGAGAACTGACTAACAGTAGATTTATATAACTTTTCTATATCATTAATTATATATATATATATATATATATATATATACATATGCATATATATTTATACATTAAATATATATAATATTTTAACATTATACTATTATATTTGAATATTTGAATATTATTTAAAATATTATTTGTTTAAAAATATTTACAATGTAAAAAAAACAACATGTACATACAGAAATAAATACTTTAATGTTTAATTACATTTCGTTTAACTAAATACTTGATGTTATTTATTCATGTGTTTATTTATTGATACATTTCAAACAATTTTAGTAGACATATTGTTTGAGTACCTCTAGGGGGCGCCATCTCCCTCCTTTCCTTCTTGTTAGTGTGCATTCGGATTCTGATCACCCCCCAAAATAAATGTTCTGTGCAGTGTTTACTTTCAATAACTCTTATCTAATGAGATTCAATAGAGCCAACATGTGTTTTTTTTAAAATGACATAAACATATATAAGATCAGAACTCAAGTAACCACAATCAACTTAATAAGCTAATGCAGTGTCAGAAATAGAGGGAAAAGAACAATCAAATGAGCAGTCACAATGTTAAGTGATTGCAATAAAAGGTTTTGCGGTTCTGGGCTGCGTTTCCTAAAAGCGTTGTAAGCCTAAGTTGATCGTAGAGACCATTGGTGACAATTGTTCTTCAATCAACTTAGGCTTAAGATGTTTTTGGGAAACCAGCCCAGGTCAATCTTAATGAGTGCGAGTGGGTGTTCAGAAGCTATAGCAGGACTCACAGGTGTGCTAGGCTGACACGGCATGCTTAGTGATTGTACCTGTCAGCGGGGTGCTCACTTAAGAGAACACTGAAAGAGCTGGCATTCAATTTGAACCTTTGTGCAAATGTCATACGATGGTGGTGGCACATTATCATTATGCCAGTAGATTAACTCCTTTTTTGAAAGGCAAGATTATTACAATTATACTTCAGAAATGCAACAGAAATTTAAAAGGTTTCATTTTAATCATGATTCAACACTGAAGCTAGTTTTTAGCTTAAACTAGCGAATGGCGCTAACAAGCATGGGTTCAGTTACCATGCATGACCATGGCCCTGTCCCAAATGGCGCACTTCATGCGGACTTTCGGTCTCGTGGACTTAAATTGTGCGTGCTCGCCGAGTCTACGAGTCCGTAGGCCGTCCCATTTAGCATTTTAACACTCTGAAGTGTGCTGCTCAGCAGCGCCCCCTTTCTACCCTTGAAGCGGTCTTCCGCGAAGCCCGCATAGATGCAGGCTCCACGCACTTTAACTACCCAGGAATCCTTGCGAAAGGCCAATCAGACAACGGATGGGAGGAGATTTCGCTCACGGACAATTGTTAACATGGCTGAGAAGAAAATATTTAGTGTAATTATCATTACGGTTTTTATGACAAGTTTATACAAACATTATGATCATCGACCAGTGGTTGATGTCTCAAACATAGGCTAATAATAGCGAGCTGAATAATACGATCGCATTATGATTCATTAAATAAATAGAACAGAATGTCAGGGCTTTACTGAGTCATATGTAAACACAACAACAATAGGCAGCATATTTCCCCGAACCTGTAGCTCCTGTCCATAACAACAATCAGACCGTCTTCCTGTTTCCGGCGTGACGATCGAGTCTGTCCCAAAAATACCTCTAAATGCGCCCTCGCGCTAAGGGCCCTATAGGTCTGCACTACATGACGTCACCGAAGTGTGAACTCTGAGGAAGTCCACAAGTCCGGAGTGTGCCATTTGGGACAGGGCCCATGTCACAAAAGTTGCTTTAGATAAAAGCATCCACAAAATGTACAAACGTTAAAGTTAGCTCAAGACTTAGAATTCAGACTTCAGATATCACAGAATTTCTGTCATTATTAATATCTGCATGATTTGAACAAAAAAACAGACTCATATTAACATCATATAAACAAAAAGCCTCAGCTCAGACTTCAAGAGTCTCTTTTTTAAATTAGACAAAAAACATATTCTCATATAGTTTGTTAATTATATAAGATGCAACATTTAAGAATTGAAAATATACATTTTAAATACTTATTCAATTAAATTCTTTAATACACATATTTTTTTTCTGATTTTATTTTGGTTTCAGACACCAATACTCCTTTTAACTCATTTGATGAAATCTATTCTGCATAATACACAGCCCCGAACTATAGCGTTGAACAGGCATGAAGCACGAGGGCCTGGCGTTGAGTACAGATGGTCATGTGGTGAAGGGAGCTTGGTGTCGGACTGGTGGGAGAGTGACAGCACAGTCCTCTCTGAGCAGATCAACATATGGAGCTGAGCTGCCATTATCCCCCACCACTCAGCGTGAGGATCCTCCCAGCATCCCATTGGTCAGCCTTAATCCGCAGAGTCACGCAGTCGTGACAATGTTTCAGAGCCAAAATGAGGGCTATGGCTTTATTGTCATTCATATTTAAATGAGAACTTGAGTTTATATTGCCAGGGTTAAAGGTGATGTGTGTCATTTTTTCAATACTTTCACAAATCCCAAATTAATATGCAGAGACTATAAATAAGATATTCGTAGGCTGATTCCACCGAGAACTAAAACCCCTTGGCGCTTTCAAAACATTGCTGTGTTTGTTTGAGAATTCCGACCAGGCTGACATAGCAACACTGACTCGACCAATGGCATGAGTTCGGGCGGGGTTATTTGTTTTTTGGGGACCAATGAAAGATAACGGAGGGTCCAGGAAACTATTTCAATTTAAATTATGAAATTGCTTTAGCTTAGCTAGAACTTTTTGTTGCAGTGTTTCATTGCAAATCAGGTACAGATGAGACACTTTAGCTGAGTATTTGACTTTTTTTTTAACTTGATTAGTAAGCCCGACTAGTCTTATATTTGTAAAATAATAATAATAATAAAATAAAAAAATCTTTTGAGTAATGATATTTGGTGTTTAATTATCATGTTGTGCTTCAGCTGCTCCCTTTCAAACCAGCCTAATTATTCAGGCATAAAAGTAAGCGTTTACATTTTCTGTGAAATTTTTTGATTATTACCTTGTCTATCAAGATAATATTGTCTATAAAAGGTGTAGCGATGCATAAAGCAGAGCTCACACAGAAGTCTCTTTCAGACCAAGCAGCTTTCTGTTGGTCAGCGTGGCGAATCCGCATGACTAACTGAACCCGATGCAAAATCCGTGAGGGAAATCTTTCGCCCTAACGTGAAATTCCAGATTTCGTTGATTCCTTAAAAATGAATGGATTTCACCTGTGAAAATTCACCAAACAATGGTAAATGTGACCGCACTTTAAAAGCGATTAGTTGACTAGCATTACCCACCACCTGGATATTTCTGCACACCACTAAAATCAATGTAAACTCTGCAGCGTCATGAAATCTGGCACAGTGCTAGGCCAAAAAATGAAAACAACTATGAAAACCTGTAAAGTAAAGTGGCAGATCCATCTACAAGACTTCATGTTCAGTTCTATACCTGCAAAAAGCTTCAATGTCTCTGTAAAGATGGCAGATCAGAACCAACACTGTTAAGTATATGAAAAAGCGAGTGATGAATATAACTCGATGGAGATTGCAGGGGGAGGTGAGCACAGGATTATGTATCAGAGCAAGGTCAGAAGAGAAGCTATCGATCCGTCGGGCTACTAACTGCTGACTCAGTTGTTCTCCACTGACGGACATGCAGGATGAAAAGTGCTCACTCATTCTGGCTCCCTGAAGCTCACAGACAGTCTTTACTCTCTCATACACAATGCTTCTGCACACACATCAATATCACTTAACCAAACAGGGGGGAGGTTTTGCACTCTCACCTCTGGTGCCTTGAACAATTCAATCCGATAGACAGATTTGTAGATTGCCTTCATTATTACAAGGTAAGCCAAAGTCTTTAAATCTGGCTTCCTGTAGTAACTATTGAATTAAGGAAAGTAGATCAATAAAAAAATATCTCTGGATAATCAGGCATATCTCTGAAGTGAAGCATATCTCAAAATGCTGTTCAGAAACAATATATATATCGATCTTGCTTCTCAAACTCTCCCTTTATAGTTGATAGTAATTTATTTAGGGCCTATATTACAGATGAATTTTAAGTTTAGCTCAAAATAAAATAAAATAAAACACTAAAATCATATGTCTGATTTTATCTTTTGAAAATACAATAGCAACTAAATAAAAATAATAAAAATAAAATAAAATAATAAACTATTTTTTCCAAGTTAATTACCATGAAGCTTCTATTTCAGCTATAGGGACAATATCTTTGGGGTAAAAAAGACAACTTTCTAACACTTTCTTGGTTGCTTGGTCTTGCTTAATTGTTTCTCTGAGGCTTTAGTTTGGTCGAAAACGAACCCATCGTAGTCTTACAGCTGGGAGTCACGAGTCAGTTCCCCCAACTGCTTTACTTAGCAAGAACGGATTGATGTTAGGCCGAGTGCGAAACCCAGTTGCATGAATCTTAACTGTCGAGTGCTCCATTAGCTAATTTGAGAACATTCTTAATTGATGGTCTCCTTAAGTAGCAGTTGGCTAAAATAACTGTATATGCATTCACTTAGGTCTGCTTAAATTCACAAAACCACTAGGATTAATTAAACTAAAAAAAAAATCATCAGTATGTGCATGGAAAAGCATCCAGGACTCCATAACCAGCTAAACTTAATTTTTTAAAAAGATGCAGGTAAAAGGATATCTGCACACCCATCCATAAAACAACACCATACACTTATGATCATTTTAATTGTCAGTTGACATAAATTGTAACTGAGATGGGCTAACAATGGGATGCTAGCTATATAGCCTACCACCTGCTATGTTAAATTAGTTAGTATTACACTACATTTTGTCCCACAACCTCACTGCATGTTTACTTCAGCTGATGGTGTCCGGGTTAACATTTCTGCTAAATACTGTTATTTAGCATTTTGTTTATGGCTGCACCCAATATAGCATACTTATATAGTCTGTGAAAAACAGTATATGAACAGAGTCTGAATTCACAGTATAACAAAATACAGTAGGCGAGATTTTAAAGTGAGCATACAATGGACACTTTACCATCTCATGAGGGCACAGGAGAGGATTTGTGACAGTGAAGTGACGCATCTGACTCTGGTATGGTCACATGATAACGACAACATGACGAATGTAGCATGTCCAGATTACTATAGAACACACACATATACTATGTATATATGCGCAGAGTATGTTCTACAATATAAAACAAAAGTTAGCAGCCTGAAAGGCTGTTAGCAAAGGAAATGTGTGCAATGCATTATGGGAAACCAGTAGATAGCGCAGTATACTGCCGATTTTGGCTAAATTAGTGGATCATTCATGTGTGTACTGCATAAATACTGAAAGTAGTCTGATAGCATGCTATTCCGAACTCTAAAATGGGGACTTACCCAGCATTCCCTTCTCAGAGTGGGACAAACACATGTCTTTCTCCGCACTGGGTAACACTAAGGCCACTACAAAGCACTCCACGCTGTCCGCCATTAGCGCCAGACCCAACACCACGAACAGGGTCCACTGGAATCTCCCGTGTCCACAGTCCTCCATGATGTCCTCGTATTGTTCAGCCAGCTCCTCCTGATCTGACACGGCATCCGCCGTGGTCCTCGCTTTCGCTCTCGCCGCCCTCCTGGCAGTCTTGGCCTCATCTGGATGCGGGATGCCCTGGTACTCCCCTTCATACATTTGATCATCTTCATCGTGTCCCTCGGTGGCGTCACTGGCGGCGTCTTCCTCTTGGGGAGGGTAGTCAGTCTGATAACCGTAGCCATCCGGTCCTCCCTGTCCATATGTCCCATAGCTGTCTCCATCTCCCTGGTGGTAAACGTTGTTGTGGTAGGGGTCCGCCATTGTTTCAGATATATTCTTACTTAAACTGCACGTCTTGAGCCTATATGGGCATAATCCGTAGTTGATATGGTTTGTGTCTGTTTGTTTGAACTGCTTGCGTGTTTACGGCTGAAGAAATCTTGAGAGGTCCTTGAGGCTCCAATCAAATGGGTCTCTTGAGTTTGACTGTAAGGATAGCAGTTTGTAACTTCTAATCACCTTAGCTCTCATTGGGCCACATGCTGAGTCTGCAAATGGAAATAAACACTGAATCAACAAGCATAAATGAAAGACAGATTTGAACTTTATACACACTCATGATATAAATTACAGGCTTCTTAACCATGGGCTGCGTTTCCCAAAAGCATCGTAAGTTGTTTGTTGAGTTGAGACCATTGGTGGCAATTGTTCTAGAATCGATTTCGGCTTACGATGCTTTTGTGAAACGCAGCCTAGGCTAGTACATTTGACATCAGTGGTTTGGCTGATGTCAAAACAGTTTTTTTTAAAAACATGAGTGGGAACCAAGGAACCACAATGGATTGAAAATGGAGATCTGGGGTACTCTAGTGATGGTTAAATAATACTTTGAGAAGCACAGAGGCTTTCTTATCAACTGTTTTGAAAAACAGTCAAACTTACTCAAAGCTTTTCAACATGATGCATGTTGCTGCCAACTAGTGGTCAAAAAGATGAAAAAGATGATTGTTTCACATCTATTTTTTATACATATATTTTAATCAGTAATAAATTACATCTACAAATTTGTTTAGGTGTATTAGCACTAAAATAAGTAGAATATTTATCAAAAAAACATTATTTAGTCATGTATTCATTCCTTTGCAATATATGCATCAAAGGCTATATTGAAGGCAAAAAAATAAATACATAATAAAAAAAAACTTATGACAAAATTACAATAAAAACTTGGAAACCATGGAAACATGGAAAAAGGGCTGATACTGTTTAGTAGTAATGCATTTATTGTACTTATAGATACTATTAAGCATATTTTACTGAAATGTCCTTCACTTAATGTTACTAAATATCTAAACACTAAATATCAATATTTCTATCTGACATCAAACTGAAAGTTAGGTAGTTTTATTGTAATGTTGTAAGTTATTTAATTGTATATTTGATGATATTTAGTCTAGTAACAATAACTAGTAACAAGCAGGATAGTTCAGTAAAAATCGTAACAGGCAATGGTATCTAGTGCAATAAAGTAAACATGCATTCCTGAACAAAATCAGCCTTTTTCCTTTTACTGTAAAGCATGCCTTATTAAATGTTCCTTCCTTTGTTTCACACTAACCAAATGTGCTTACTAATGAAACCCAGGCCTGTCAGAAGACACAGATGCCTCTTTTCATTTATTGACAGCTGTTTGGGTCTCCGCTAATGCAGCAAATGAGATTGGTCTCACTCGACACAATTCTAGCTGTCTTTCTGGCTCAAGCGAGGATTTACGCAAGAATCCCGTGCATATCTTATTCCCACTGGTGGTCCATATACGTATTCACATCACCAGCAGGCAGACATGCTGTGAATTACAATGTAGAGGATGTACTCCACCATACATATGTTAATGCCATCCGTCCAGTATGTTACTACATAATGCCTGTGGACTCATTACAGGAAATGTTGCTGGCTGAGACACTCATGAATAAGGTGTGTGGGTTATTAGTTCAGTTAAACAAGGACCCTAATTTAAATATCTTTGGTCAGAGCAAGATGGTACAAGTGGGATCATCCTTTGAATTGCTCATTTGAATAATTGTTTAATGAATGATGAGGTCATACACATGAGCCTGTTCCGGATTAATTAGCGCTGATGAAAAAGACATGAAAATTATCACTTTGGATTTGTTTAAATTAATTATATTTATGAGGATTTTTATGGCTTTAATTATACAGGATATACAGCAAAGAGAGAGAGAGAGAGAGAGAGAAAGAGAGAGAGAGAGAGAGAGAGAGAGAGAGAGAGAGAGAGAGAGAGAGAGAGAGAGAGAGAGAGAGAGAGAGAGAGAGAGAGAGAGAGAGAGAGAAGAGAGAGCAAAAAATAATATGAAACATTGTCAGGAGCATGTGTGCAAAGGGGATCTGCTAACTGAGCTAGCCATTAGCATCCCATTTATTTTCCTAAAACATTCACTAGCCATCCTGAGCTGTGATGTCAAAGGGTAAAAAGTAAATTGTATGCTTTTAAGTGCAGTCACTAGCAAAAAAGTCTATTGTAATGTAATGAAATATAGCCTACTCAGTGCCTGATAAAAAAATAACCTACAAAATTGCTTTGTGATGCATGTTATGCTAACTGTGGAAATACAACAATAGTCCATGTGACGAACAACCGTATAAGTCCAAAAAATAAACAAAATTGATAACCATGTGACATGAATGTGTGCCACTTTGTATACAGAAGGGGGGGGGGGGGCATTTATGTCCACTAACGAAAAATGGAAACGCCGATTGCTTTCATGTCCGCTGCGGACATTAATAGGCTAAACCTCGGCAAAAAAAGAGAGCAAATATGAACAAATGGAAGGACAGAGCAAGTCTTTTAGGAAGTCTCATTAGTTCGCTTTCACAGCCTTGTGTTTATAATTCCCCTCTTGCAAACTATTCTGTCTCAAACTTTTTTTACATAAAAACTAAAGAGTTGTGGGAAACATAATAGTGATGGCATTAAACTCATGCAACCGTATATCCTATGCTTAGCTTTTTACTTTCGCCTATTATATTTAGACTTATTTGTGTTAATTTGTGAAGATTATCATGATGATCAAAACGTGTAAGAATCATGAATTTTTGTTGGTCACAGAATATTCTGTGCAAGATTCCAAAAGGAAAATATTATTAGAGGTAAGGTGATGCTAACTTTTAGATTAGCCAACAAAAATATGTTATCACTGCAACAATATTAGGCTGCAAGTTTAGCATGCTGCTAGCTGGTTAGCCTGCTAGATTAGTGACCAGTGCTACAATTGGATAACTGGAAACGCTATTTTGATTATCTATGAGGAGACATTGTGAAATGTGGTTTATTTTTAACAGACATAACAAATGGCTACATCTTGGGGGTAGAATTTTACACAACATCGGCATCTAGCAACAGCTGCTAACTGGACCATGCTAACCAGCCAAATCTTGGTGTTAATCACTGCACAATGGCTCTAACATTCAGGTAGGCATTTCATTATTGCTGAATTCATGCATTTTTGACAGGTATGACAAATCACAACACATTAGTAGCCTACTAATACATTAATACAAGGAGACAAGATTAATGTCAAATTCCTTATGATGGGAGACAAAGAAGCAAAGGGTTAAAAGTAAAACACATTTAGTGTGTCCGAATGTTCCTCAGGGTCATCAACAATGCAAGAATGAGATTTCCCTCAGGAACGGATCCAAACAAGGCCTATTAGAAACATGTTGTTGGGGCAAAATCAATTTGCAATCATTTGAGGCAGCGCACTCCCCTCCAAATTCCCATGTCTTGTTAAACATTACTCCCCATCTGTGCATTATATGAGAGGGACGATTCTGGCACAGCGCTGTGCAAAACTGCTAGAGCTCATTAAATGGCTTTTTATTCAAGATTGATTCACTTTGTTTTTTTTTGGCTCCTGTGTGGATAACAAAGGATTTGTTTATTGTTCAGAAGAGGATTGCGCTGAGGTAAATGCGCAATTTGGCATTTTCTCAGCCTGCCGGCATCTGCGACAAAGTGGCTCATTCTCTTTTGACAAAGACAAGTGAAGGTCCGAATTTCCAGATGGGCTTTTCTCAAATAGAATCAGTTGCAGGTTCATCTGATAACTTTTCTATCGAGCCTGCAGGAGACATTTAGCTGTTTTCAAACCGACACCAGATGCACATTTCTGGCTGTACTTGTGAGCAATAGTTACTATGACAATGCCAATAGTTTCTATGACAATCAGGCGGACTTGAGAGTTAAGGCAATGCCTTTTGTTATTCAGGCTAATTATAAATGTTAAAAGAAAGCATACTTGAGGAAATGTATAATCAATGGTTGTTTGCATGAACTTTTCTGGTAAGTTTGCTTTGGCAAGCTGTTTCGAACTCCCGAAAAGAACTCCCAATGAAGTTCGTTTTGGCCTGATTTTGTTCAAAATTACGCCACACCAGTTCGTTTTTCGATTTCGGTTGGAGTATATCAGGGCCTTAAGGGTGAAGTGTGTTATTTCTATGCCACAAGTGGCCCAAAACATAACTGCAAATACGGACTATTTTCAAATACGTAAAAAAGAAAAGAAAAAAAATGAATGAGCTGGTAACTCAAAAATAGCATTGCAACTGTGCCATCTTAGGTGAGTGATGTGTGTATAGCAAAAGAGCTGATTTATGCATGGCAGGGCCTTCAGAACTTTCCCTGAGAGAAAACACACTGCAGAAAGAAGACAGCCGTGGTAAAATACACTTCCAGTGCACTGCACCACACCCGCGTCAAGCCAAATATACAACACATGCATCAAACCATATAGCCTGGCCATGAAAGATTCAGTAGGATAACACTCCGCCACGTGGAGCCCGTCATTCATTATCCATGGGGATAACAAGATTCTGGTTAGTTGGTGGATTCAGCTAGGGATATTCACAGCTTGAGCATGGAGACGGCAAACTGCCCAAGCGTGGAAATTGAATTAGGTCTATTCTCAAATATTTTAAAGATGACAGGTCATCTGTTACTGAATGGTAGGATGAATGTCTCCCAACTGGAAAAGGATCAGAGAGGTTTGTTGTTTGGGATTATGATGAATTGTGGGAAATAATGTGGATGACAAGTAGCCTGGGAAAACCCAGACAACTTCCGGCAAATTTAGATTTGCTCTGAAAGTTAGTCTGGCAAAGAGCTCATTCAAACCCATTTCCAATCCACCGAAATCGAGGCACCAATCAGAAACGTTGGGGCGGGCTTTACACGATGACGACAGTGCTGGGATTTTGAAGCAGATTTTGTAGCCTACATTACAAAGATGGATGCCACCGTCGAACATCTCGTTCGAATCAGCTATCGCGTCTGTTTTAAGCGATTTGAACGTTTCCTTTTTGTTAAAAACCGAGCAAAGAACAACACTCGGAGATTCTCCGCCGCTCTGCATACGTCATCTCCTTCATCGCTCTGATTGGTTTTGGGTCTATCCGCGACGTCCGTTGGTGACGCCCCTCTGGAAATGATTTGTCTATGACGCTTTGCCAGACCATAACTCAGTTACAACTGAGAATGGTCTGGTTTTTAACCAGGCTAGATGACAAGGGTAACTTTTCAACTTTTAGGTTCAATTCAGGTGCATTTGGCAATGCAGCAAACCTATATTACAAACAAGTGTGAAAGTATAGGTGTTGATATAAGGGTAGTTGACATGAAAAACTTATGGGAAGTTGATTTGTGTGACATGCTATACTCCACCAAAACATTTTAAACAGCATTTTTCTCATTGTTTTATAATTGTCATGCATGCCGTTTTTATGCTCTCATATTAATTGAGGAATATTTATACTAAAATTCATGTAAAATGAACAAGGGAACACATAATATAAAAATATAATATAAAAAATAATTTTAAACCTAAAATTTTACATGAATATATGCACAAAAAAAAACCATACAAAACTAGTTCAATTATTTACAAATTTCTCATACACAGAAAATTAGCTTCTGTCTACCTCGTCTTCATGCATAAAATGCCCTTTATAGAATATTCCAAGATGGCAAAGCAAAAGATGCTATAAAAGAAGATTAGAACAAGTAAACAAAATAGGAGGGAGGCTGCTGTGAAAGAGCTGATGTGATATCATCATATTTTATACCTCATTATCGCAGACGTGGCACAGCGTGAGAAATGACAGGCTCTTCTAACGGCCCTCATATAACACTCGTCTCCAAAATGGAGGAAAATGTCACCAAAACTGCAGGATTGCGACCGGTGTGTGTGTAGCTTTCGGGGACAGGAGCTAAACCTAAAGCCTATTACATTACATCTCAGTATTCATCATACAGTACATCTGATCATCACGGACCTGACTATTCACTATTCTACTATCCATGATAATGAGAATGTTCTGAGGGAGTCTACTTATCTACTATATGTATATTATAACATTCATGCAGTGTGTCCCACAATGTCCTATGAATAGCATTATGTCCTTTTGTAAAAGTTACATTTGTTATCTAAGCTATTTTTACATACCAAGAATAAAAAATAACACCCGAAACTAGCCTCTGTAAACAACAAACATTGTCGGCCCACACTTTTTTAAATCAACCAGAAAACTATCCAATGAGAAACTCTCTCTATATACATATTCAAAATTGGTGATATTGGATTGGCTGAGAAGTCTGAATAGGGCGGGGCTTTGTAAAGTGTAAGTGGTTAAACAAAGTGGTTGGTCTATTAGTGGAAGTTTGTATGTATGTATGTATGTATTTGTTTGTTTGCTTGTTTGTTTGTTGTGCAAGAATCATACAATCATATAAATTGAGATGCAATGCAAATCTCTGCATTGCACACAAACAAAATACATTTTTCTGATAATACAGTGCCTAGTGGAACAGCTGCTTTAAATGTCTCTATAACAACATGTTGACAGTTGATTAAACGAAAGTCAATTTTGACAGGTTGTAGAAAAAATAATCACATCGTTACACAATGTTGACAAAGTCATGCTGATCAGAGGTAAAAAAAAAAAAAGAAAAAAAAAAAAAGATATTGACAGTATTTAAACAACTAAGAACTGTTACATAGCATAGCTTTACAATATTGTCAGCTTTTTTGTTGCATCACCAAAAATAGTTCCAACATGACACACTGGCCTCTATCAATTCCTAGTAAATCAGCGTTTGTGAGTCGCTGGAATTAATGATTCAATTACGCAAAGAAAGAAACCGGTTTACTTTCTGAACAAATCTGTTGAATTAGCAATGAATGAATCGCTTATGAAGAGTTTTGTTCATAAATGAATCAACAACAAATATTGGTCAAATGGATCAATGAATCGCTCAATAAGACACACTTGTCGCAATACTTGCGTAACCAATAAATAACCAGGTAAAAAAAGCCTTGGAAATGCCAGCTCATTTCTCTTCCTTTAGAGGCACATTCAGGTTTTGTTGACAATTCAGCACAGCCAAATTAAACACAATCTAATTGCTCATAATCAAATACACAGATTGGTCTTCCATGGGTCTAAATGAGGTTAATCATATTGGTTTAAAAACTGTCCTGATGATATTCGTGCTTGTCTCTAATTTAGATCAGTTAGTAAGTGTCTTGTTCTGATGCAATCCCTGAAACATACCAGCACTGGCTGGGGTTCTTTGTCTTGCGTTACACCGCTTTTCTCTTTTTTTTGAACCACAAAGCTGACTTCCCTAAACATTATAGATGTATCTAGGCTATGTGCAGTCCATCCCTTCGGTATTGGATCTTTCTAACTCTGCAGGTTTGGACTTGAAACTGGGGCATGAACAAGTACTTGGGGTTTATTTTTCTCAAAGTACACCCTAAAATAAGCAGTGAGGGGTAATATTTTGTAATGGAGAAGTTGCTGTTATCTGTAGTTTGTTTAAATGGGTCATACCATCTTAACCGTCATGTTCTGCTGAGATTGATTTTTATATTTTTATGCTTGAGTTCCCTGATATATACAGTATAAATCACATATTTGAGGTCTAAACAACATTCTCACCTAAAAAAAAATGATAACTGTACAATTATAGTGGGTTTGCTCTTCTGCCATTGACGCTTGATGTGAGAAATCTTCACCGTCTGTCAGTAAAGATCTGGCAGAAACAAGCGGAGCGATACAAATTGTGTTTCCGTGCGATATTAGTAGAATATCACATTGCTGGAAATGGCTCTCAACCAATCAGATTCAAGAATCAGAACTACCTTTTGTATTTGTATATACGTGTAAACCAGTTCAAGCAGGTCCCCAACAGTTTTCAGAAGATTTTAGTTGGATGATTTAACAACATACCGTATGCGGTGACAGTGATAAATGTGACAAGTAGAAAAACTTGACAAAGTTCAAAGAAAACACCCGCTGACAACAAAACCACAGCCAAAATCCCATGTGGTTAACACAAATGTCACATCTTTCAAAGCTACTGCGACCACAGCTCTGATGATGACAGTGACATCTTCATTAACAGAGATGCTATTTCTAACCCAGTGCAAAGATGATCTAATTTAACTCTCGCTGAAAGCGTTGATTGACTCAAAACTTGTGAATTAAGCCGAGAGAGGTAAACTAAAGCCTCTCCAAACACCGGCAGCCTGCTGTTAATTCATCATGATCTGACCATGAAGCCCCCTGTGTAGCTCCTGAAATCTGCCTCCAAAGCTTTTTTTATAAAATATGAATCACAGATCTTCAGGAACACAGATTCAGACATCATTTTCATTCATTTGCATGGCTCCAAAAACCTGCAAGTCTCGTAGGAGCCGTTGGCGTCAGAGGCTGGGCAGCAAGATGATGTCTGCACCAAATTAAGTTTTCACAACAACAACAACAACACCTCTGGTAAGACTAATGCAAAACATGCTACACTCAATTTTTTTTTTTTTTTTTAATTACTATAAAAATATTAATAGTAAAATTCCATCAAATTGAATTGAATAATCCTTACATATTTTAATTGAATTATTGATTAAGGATTGCTCAATTATTCAATTAAAATCTGTAAGGATTAAATTCAATTTGATGGAATTTTACTATTAATTGAATTGAAAATTACCATAATTGTTTTTGAGTGTACAGGCACTTTATTTCAGCCGTCCATTTAAAATACAATTATTTAAATGATCTAAAATTCACATTTGAATGATCTAAAATACAACTTTTTAGGTTAGATAAAATAATTTAAATGACCTAAATTATTGAAATATTTAAATTTTTTTAAATTAAAAGTAGGTCTTGACAGCATAAATATGCTGAATTAAATAACTTTAGCTGTTTGAATGTCTTTTGAGCTAAAGAAATGGATTTGTGCAGGAATCATTCGGGTTTTGTGAACCAGATCAACTGATTCATTGAAAAGACCTGACTCAAAAATAATAATAATAATTTGTTCAAAAATTAATCTATAGTGTCAAGGAAAGTATGGTGGATCTTCATTAAATAACTTAAATGTAAGCCTATTTACTAAATGCATGAGTCTTATGAACTGCTTTTATGGTGCTTTTAAGTCCCTATTTATTGCAAGGGAAAAAATAGATGAATACAGAATAAATAACCTCAAACTGGTTTGGCTTAATTGGACTGGTTCATTTGGTTGAACTACCCGTTTAAAACAATAAAAATCTGTCTGTAATGGTTAAGGCCCTTGAAAAAAGACCAGAGCATCCATCCCGAATGTCCACAAGTCAGTAAATGATCTGTATTATCACTGAACTTCATCTCTGAGATGTGTTTGAGGGGAAAATAACAGAGAGAATCAGTTTGTGAGATCAGTTGTCGTCATGACAGATGAGAGCTGCAATTTAATCCTGCTTAATACTGCGGAAATGTTATTCTGTCCACTGGCCACGGATGGCTTTAGATTACTCTCTGTCTCTCGGAGCGGGAGTGCATAGATGACATGAGAAAAGGATTTATCTGTTTCGTGTCTCTGTTGTCTCTGTGTTGCATTTTATTATTGCTGTAGACATCTGATTGCAGCTAGCGTCTCTCATTATTGATAAAGTATGGCATGGAGACTTTCTTTGCTCACTTAGAGGAGGAAATGCCAGTCTGCCTCTGTGATACAAAGCTATTCCTGTTTGTTTTGTTTTGTTTAACTGACTGGTTTCATGAGCCACTAAATTTATCAATGCACAACAAAAAGCTCACGTGACTCCCTCAAAAGTGGATGTAATTAGATGACTGGACGAACCAGCGGATCAGTTTCATTGCACAGCAGCTCAAATGTTGATTTGACCATTCTGAAATGCCTGAGCCAAACTCAGAATAACATATTGCGTTTCGTCTGCGCACTCTGAGACGCAAGTCATCTATGATGTACGAAAAAAGACCCAAAGTGGCTTCCCTGAACGCAAAAACTATTTTATTACAGATATTTTTGCAGGAAGTGACGGTTTTGTTCCCTTGAACACATGGGATGGACATGCTGCTTTATTCACCAATGTTTTATGCAATATTTCAATTTTGCGCATAAGTTAAAGGCGCAGTAAGCTGTTGATATTTGAAATCACTAAAATAGACACGCCCCTACCCAAAAGGATCACACCCCTATCTTGTTAGCCCAATTTCACAAACACATGCTGGTACCTCCCCCACCATTAGTGTTAGTTGTGGGAAGTTCGGATCATTTTACTGACTCGGATCTTTGAATCTCGTTCAGCAAAATGAACAAATCTTTTTTCGAGTCATGTCGTTTATTTCAGCAGGATATAATTAAAATGTCATGTTAAATAGCCCAACACATCTAGTACTTACGAAAATGTTGATTACATTTGAAAAAATAAAAATAAACTTGCAGCCAAAGCCAATGTTTAATTGATTGATTAGTTGGGTCTTAAGTTCAGGCTAATTCAGTCTGTTAGTTCACCTCACCTCCTGATCCAAGACGTTCTTTCTTTTGCAACTTCAAATTTCTCACGTCTGTTCCCCGACTATTGTGTCTGTCTTCGGGATTGAACTTTGAGACGTTACATTAGTTGACTCGTCAGTGTCTGATCTGGGCCGTGTGACACAGCCCCATATATGCATTTGAATGCACTACCGGTCCGGAAACAGAAATGATTAGTTCATCTCTCGAGTCTCGAGTCAGTCTTCGGGTTCGGCCAGGTCCGAGTCTTTCGTTTTTCCTGTCAGTCCCATAGAGACTATGCTGTCAGTACCGGAAAAAACAAATGATTAGTTCATCTATCGAGTCTTCTTACTCTTCTGGTTCGGGTTTGAGACGTTCGTTCTTCAAGTCACAAACCCATAGGCTGAAAACAGAAATGATTAGTTCATCTTTCGAGTCTTTTGGGTCTGAGTCCTTCGTTCTTTTTGTCACGTGACTGCTGGTATCTCGCTACAAATACTATATATAAAATTTCTATATTTAAAACAATGTACATTCAGACGCAGTCAATAATACAAATCTAATGTTGTATTTATAGCGAGATACCAGTGGACACGTGACAAAAGAACAAAGGACTCAGACCCAAAAGATGAACTAATCATTTGTCTTTCCGGTACTGACAGCATAGTCTCTATGGGACTGACAGGAAGAACGAAAGACTCGGACCTGGCCGAACCCGAAGACTCGAGAGATGAACTAATCATTTCTGTTTCATGTACAGAACCTATGGGATGTTGCGCGCATGCGTGGTCAACACAAAATGAACGAATCACTCTCTGAGACAACTCGGTAGTCCCGAGTCATAATAAAGATTCGTTCAAAATGAACGGATCGTTCATGAACGACACATCACTAATGAGTGTATATGTATATAAGTGTTCAATCCACTTTCAACAGCGTTTCTCAGAATTTGCTTACTGCGCCTTTAAATTCGCAGCTTTGGATGAAATCTTTGCTAATGAGATCAATATAAAATCATAATTTAGCGCAATTTCCTTTCTTAATGCACATTTCTGATTTCTTATCATTTCTTACTGTAAGGATTCATCAGTCTTTACTGCAAAGGAAAATATTGATTAGCTTGTTAATCCTTCATCAAAATTGCTTGTTCATCCTCTGTAGCGACTTTCCAACACCCACTTTTCATAATGCAATCAATTCCCAATGGACAACATCAGTTTTTCTTGTTGAATACCCAGTTTCACTCAGAAACGCATCACTTTATGGAGATAAAATGGGTTGAAAACTGGAAAAACTAATATTATATTTAGGGCTGTCAAATGATTAATCGTGATTAATCACATCCAAAATAAAAGTTTTTTTTACATAATATATGTGGGTGCACTGTGTATAATTATTTTATATATATAAATACACACACATGCCTGTATATATTTAAGAAATATTTTCATGTATATACTGTATTTAGATTTAAATATAATTTATATTATATATAAATATAAATATTTTATATATAAATAATATTGTTTTCTTAAATATACATGCATGTGTGTGTATTTATATATATACAAAATAATTATACACAGTGCACCCACATATATTATGTAAAAAAAACTTTTATTTTGGATCTGATTAATCATGATTAATCATTTGACAGCCCTAATTATATTGTATGTATTAAAACCTGTATAAAATCGTAAAAAAAAAATATTGTTGTAATATAAAAATAAAAATGAGAGAAAATGATTTATAATGATTTGTGCGTGTTGTGCACAGTGCGTGTTGATTTATGTTTCCACACAACCCCACCCAGCATTCCCCTCTCCAGCTCTCCCTAGATGAAACAGCCAGCTGGGTGTTACATAACCGTTGCTTTCTGAGTTCACGTATGCACCTATTTTTCCTGCTCCCGTGTGCAGTTTCTCTCCCTTTAATCATGCGCTGTAATGCACAAAAAACAATGAGATGCATACAGATATTTACACAATTCAGTATTATTATACAGTGCTGTATGCAATATTCATGAAAGAGTCAATCTGATGTTTTCACTGGATATATGAGGGTTCATTTACATATTCGTCAATTAATTACAGTAAAGGCCCAGGTCATTTCAGACATCTAGAGAACCCAATTTAAATGCTTGACTGGGATTTTTCTATATTAAGATGCAATTTTAAATCATAATTTTATTAGGTCATAAGAATAAATGACATTAATAATTTGGTAGCACTTTATTTTAAGGTGACGTAGTAGTTACACGTTAGTACTTACTATAGTAATAACACTAAAATATGCATAATTACAAGTAACTAACCCTAAACCAAACCATAACCCTAACCGTAACTCTACATTAAGAACATAGTAGTTAATTAATTAATATTATACAGTACTTATGTGACAATGTAACTACATCACCTTAAAATAAAGTGTAACCAGTATGCTCATATATATATATTTAGTAATTCATGCTCATACATATATATATAGATATATGAGCATGAATTACTAAATCAAAGAAAAAATATTTTTACTTATATATAATATAGTAAATATAGAATTTTCCCCAAAATGATAAAAAATAATATATGATATAAAAACAAATAATAAATAAATAAATAAGAAGAAAACAAATATTATATATTTATATTTTTTATATTATACACTACTTTAAATAAAGAGGACAGTCTTGTAAAATGATAGGTTATATTATCTGGTTTGGATGAAACATCACATCCTGAAAGATCTCTAATAGGTGTCAAGCATCAAAGGGTTGAATCTAATGCCTTACAATGAAAGCATGGAAATGAATTCCATGCACATGCATTTTAAGATCTACAATATTCTCCATCTTTAATATTGTGGTAGCCACACATTCGATAACACGCTTTTAATACTATCACACACACGCGCACAGACAGATTGGGAGGGATAAAAACAATCCGAGAGGTCCATTAAGCTGAAGAGGAGACGCGCGTCTCACCCACCTCTATTTGAGCTTGGAGATGCACACATTACTATTACAAATTTAAAGTTATTGATCGATTCCCGTGCCTTGCAGCTCAGCAGCGCACACATAAAACATGCTGCGTGAAGGGTTATCAAGATCTCCAATAGCAATAACAAGACTCCATTTGTAGCATAGCACGTGTTAACTGCAACAACTAGTGTTAAGTCTAGATTAATTTTCAAAGAGATTTAGTGCATATAAGCAGGTGTGGATCCCACACTATATCACGTCTAGCATCATAACTCTATGGAAGCCAGAGGTCTCTGTTAGTGGTACCATTAGGAAAAAGCTAAGTCTTATTGATTTCCATGGCATGACGGGGGTCACAAAATGTCCTCGCATCCATTAACCAAATGATAACCTTTGTCAGGCCTAAATTATATTTCAAAGGTAGGTGAATGAGAGCGAGTGAATAGTTAACATGAGATAATTTTTCAACTCTTATATAATATGTTAACTTAGAGAACAATCAGTGAATCAGCTCCACTTGGACCCGAAAATTAGCATTGCCTTAGAAATTACATGGGCGTCTAACATACGACTGAACAGATTGGCGAGTATAGCTTTTATGAAATATAATTTCATAATTTTTACATTTCAATTGTTATTAGACACAAGATAAAACAAATTGTTTCTGTCCCACCAGTTTCATCAAATGCAGTGCAGGGCTTACGTAAAAACCCGGAAAACTAATTCACCAGTGGTTCCCATGAGATTTTACAGTGCGGTTTTTCAATTTATAAGTAAAATAAGGTCTGTGGTAAACATAAGTTGATGATTTTTGGATGTTTTGTTCTACAACATAAATTACACACACCCATATAGAAAAAACACGAATTTTGAAGCTGTTACATTAATAAAAAAATAAACAAACGTATGTTTCTAATAAGTAACTCGATAAGAACATTTGGTGTGTGTAATTTACGTTGTAGAACAAAACGTCCAAGTATCTTCAACTTGTGTTTACCACAGACCTTATGTTACTCATAAATTGAAAACCCACAGAAATCTTGAGGGAACCACTGGCGAATTAGTCTTCCGGGTTTCATCCCTGCACCACTGCAACACTCCGCCCTCTCTATCTTTCATTGGTCAAACAAACAACTGGCCCCGCCCCAAATTCATGCTATTGGTGGAGCCTGTTGCTATGTTTGGCTTCTCAAACAAATAAAGCAATGTTTTGAAAACACCACAGGTTTTTGTTTTTTGTTTTTTGTTTTTACTTTTTGGAGACTTCAAAATGGCTTACTTATAGTCCAACCTGATCTTACGAGAAAACATAACTATTTTATACTTTGGCGAATTGATGGCGAATTGATTTGAATTCGTACAATTTGAGTATAGTACAAAAACAGCCGATTTTTAGAAGAAAAAAACTAAGCTTAAATATAACTCTCATACAAATTCACCTCTAAATCACCAAAACGTAAAATACTTTTAAATTACCATGAGGGTGTGTTGTATAGTCTTAGTATATTAAACAAGAATAAGAGAGCTTTCAAAATGCATCATCTTTCTGAGTTAAATGTGATATTTAATTTAAAAAAATATCAATTAAATGTGATATTTAAAAAAATATCACATTTAATTTAAATGTGATATTTAATTTATTTTGTCAGTTGTCAAATTATCAGTATTTTATGTACGACTGACAGAGTCAGACTGACAGCAAGTTTGCTAAAACAGTGCAGCCTCAGTGATGTCAGCAGAAAAGGAAAGTTGTTTCAGGAAAATCACATTTTGATTCAAAAATTACAACGACAAGCAAACAGCAATGAATTATTCACAGTAAGACCAGGAATGCACAATAAAATTAGATTCATATTGACTTAAACACAATCATACCTATTCAATCATATGTACACCACAACATGGATTTTCATAGTTAAAACCAAAGAGTTTATCAATGGGCATAAAATGTCTGTTCAAATGCATAGATATTCAATTAAAAAGCAGCACAAAGGGAATAAATCACAGAGGCTCAGGGAAAAGCCGCCATGTTGATCTATTAGGGAGAACCCTGCTGTGAGCAGAGCTCTAGTAAAATATTAAAGAGTCTGCAGACATCCATGCACTTCCTCACTTCAGCAACATTTTCTTCTACAGCTGACTATTATTGCATATATATGTTTTATTTATTTTTAATTCCATTTGTTGGCCATAGAAAGCTCCTCACTGACAAGGAAACTGAGCTTTTGTGATGCTTAACGAGACGTATTTGTGCTTCACTGTGTTGATGTCGACTCTGACACCTCATGGAGATAAACAGATATAAAAAAAAAAGTCGGAGGTTAATCCTCATGCGTTCAGGACGCTGGTTCAAACAAAAGTGAGGAAGAGCGGGAGAAAAAAAAGAGCTCTTTTTGCAGTAAAGCATGGTTTTCAGGGAAATTCTGCCCCCAGCTTTTTTTTTTTTGCTTCCTCTTGAGATTTACCGTCCAGAAAAAAGCTTCTCTCGCAAACATAAAACACAAGCCAACAGTAGGACTGCAAAATTGGCATTACATTAACTGCCAATGCTAGATTGAAAAAAAAAAACACTCTTTGCACATGCTCACATTCAATTCCGTCCATGTAGATTAGTAACAAATTATTAAAAACATGAGCATTAGATAAAGTTAGTGGTGAAAAGGAGTGAGAAGGATTGGATGCGTCCAATTGTTCATACGGTTTCTTATATATATATATATATATATATAACCTAATTATTTGTATCTCATTGATCTCATTGGTAAAAGATACATTTCACAACTTCGCTTTATATTTGGATCATTATAAGAGAGAGTTTAGATTAAATACTACTGAAGAGGGGGAAAGAATTGATCTGAGAAGTGTATATATATATATATATATATATATATATATTAAACATGTATATGGATTTAAACATGGTCCAATGTTGAATCTAAATTTAGACTAAAATATTCATTAAAAAGCAAGGTGTTTTCTTTCTTTTTAGAAATGAAAGACATTCCATTTGGGAATTGTGTGCTATTTTGAAAAGTCTGAGTATCCGCCATCTCTCCTGGAGCTTTAAACTCGTTTCTGCCAGTGGAACATCTTACACTAAGATGCAAAAATGGGTCCATATTTGATGTAGCGCTTCTGCTAACTCAAAGCAGTTTCCAAGATTTTGTTTTCAGCCTGCATTCCCTTGCCGAGAGTTGCCTCTAATAAGTCATATTTTTATAACATGTTTTCTGCCTTTGATCACCAGAAATCCACGGAGGAGCAGTTTGAAAGCCACAGAAGACAGCTAAAGATCCAAAGAAATCTAGGAGGGGGAGTTTTTTCTAGGTTTCCCAACATGACTAAGTTCACCATATGTAGCATACAGTATTATTTACTACATAACTAGCTTCATCATGAGCTTTTTGTCTCTGAGAAAGGCTATAATGGTGATTCTGGTGCCCGTGAGACATTTAGAGGATATAAATAATGCATATGTTTTTATCCATTGCAAGGAGATCCCCCACCCTTCAGTACACAACTAGCACGCACATAATTTATAAATACACACTATTAACACACAACTTGCATTCGCCCATACATTTCTAAGCACAAACACACACACACACACGCACACAAGGTGGAGTGCACTGAAAGTGATACATCAAACATCAAATTTATATTAATCAGTTCACACGCTTGCATCATTGCACATCTTAATGATGCTTTTCATGTCAAAAAGAGAAGACCAGCATATCTCTCTTTTCTGCGAGGATCAGTAATCTGAAAAAGCAAGTTTTGTAATGCTTCCAGCACAACTTCTCTCCACGATTGATGACCGCTCTACTTTCCGAAAGTGGCGACGAATGTGCACTTTATCATATTAAATGATTGCATCACTTAGTCTCTGCGGGAGAAATATTTTCACTGTGTATTGATTACGTAACTGCTTCCAAAATGTACTAGGCAGCAACCAGACTCTTATTGATTCATTCTGTAAATGGAAGCATCACCTAAACGCTTCAATCTCTTCGGCTACAGTTGAATTTAAAGAAAAACTCCCTTTAGCTGAGTTTTCTGTGCGGCGAAGCTTAGTTTTATGCCTCTGTGAGCTTTAAACATGGTTCTTCCCTTTAATATTTCATAAACTTTTACTCTGCAGAGTCCGCCACTGCAATCTCTAGTATGGACTTTCATGGCAAAACAAAACAGAAAAACACATTTGATACACTATATCACTATATATATCTAGTACACAATACACAAAGAAACAAATCAACTTTCTTACCGTTGAATTATGCTGACTATGCATCAAAATAGTCCCTCTATTTTTAAAAATTTCAAATCCCCCAAAAAGCTGTGTATCCGGTAATGACGGCCTGTGTTCAAACATAAGAGAGAGGGATCATCCAGACAGCCAGCAGAGATGCTGAACAGGAAGATTAGGATGCGAGCGCTCTCACACACACTCTCCTTCCCTCCTCCCGATCCGTTCATTATAGGAGGAGCTCCCAGAACACGCCCAAGCAACTCACAATGGTAGAGTCCATCCCTACCTCTGCTCCTCGCTCACTCCCACATGTGCCAGAGCTAGCGTGAGGGAGCAGCGACTGTGATAGAGAGAGAGAGAAGGAGAGAGGGTGAGAGAGATGGAGGGAGAGATATTGTAGTAAAGACTTGAATGCACATCAGGGAGGAGGAATTGGGCTTGGCAGATGGATAGCTGCTGATTGGGGGGGGGGGTCTTTATTAATGACGGATGGGTTTGCTTCAGTGGACTGTGATGAAAATGCATATCTATCTATCTATCTATCTATCTATCTATCTATCTATCTATCTATCTATCTATCTATCTATCTATCTATCTATCTATCTATCTATCTATCTATCTATCTATCTATCTATCTATCTATCTATCTATCTATCTATCTATCTATCTATCTATCTATCTATCTATACATCCATCCTTCCATCCATCTATATCCACCTTACATTCACCCCATGAAAGGGAAATGCATCAATATCCTTCACATATTGTTTACTGCAGTGCTATCACCTGGCAAGGTGTGTGTGTATGTGCCAAAGTGCTTCAGGGTTTGCCATATGGAAGTGCTACATAGTCTGTACTTAATAACAATGAACTGCCTAAAGCCTGATGAAAAAACCTCCCACAACTCACATGTGAATAAAGCCGATGTCGTAAACACTGTTGTTGTTTCACCAGCTCGAGGCTTTCTGCTTGACCTGACTTGCACTGGATGTATTTAGTTACGCATTTAAACATTATCTATTATGTGTTGACATATGTCTTAATAAATAAGAATATGTGACTTAATAAAAAAAATATGTGACTTTCTGATTTTTCTTGTGTTCCCTGCACGTATTGTGTTGGAAATGGAATCATGTTTAATCATTTTGAAAGAAGTCTCATATGCTCACCAAGGCTGCACTAATTTGATCAAAAATACAGTAGAAAATATTGTAAAATACTTGTATAAATTTAAATGTACTGTTTTCTATTTTAATATAGTTTAACTAAAACTTATCTTTGCATCACATGAATAAAGGAATAAATTACATAAAAATTAAATAGATATATATTCAGTAATTCAATATATTTTATATAATTATAATTTAAATTTATGATATTTATATATATGAAACATATAGTAGGTATTTAACTAACATAAATACCAACATATGTAATTATTTCAAAAAATATAAAAAAAAGAAGACAAATTAAATCGAGGAAACATTTTTTGAAATGGTTCATTTAAATGAATAGTTCAAATAAACCTTCAATGCTGCAAGGTGCAAGCAATATGACAATTAATGTGACATATTTCCACTCATTGGAAATATGAGTTTGGTGCAAGTGCAATGAAATGACAAAAACAGTATATCTGTTCCCGTTTATTGGAAAAAATTGCTTGTTGTTACTAAAAAAAGCTACACTATTTAATAAAGCGACTATCAGACAACAGAAAAACGCAGAAAAACAGAGTGTTGTTAATGTTAGTTAGTTACTCTCCAACACTGACTCAACATCAGAGTAGCTTATTAGCACTGAATGAGAAAAGAATAGAGCAATAGATATTTCATATGGATAAACAACCGTGTTCTACTCCTGTATTTCTGCACCGGCCTACTACATAATAGATTTTGAACCTGCTGATGATTCATGCAGCATTTATATGGTGCAGGAGGAGAGACTTTCTGGCTGATTCAAATGCTTCCTCCATGTGTTCCTCCCCCTGCCCAGCCCTCTGGTCCAGCCCCTGTCTGCAGACCCAGTTGGTTTGACCTGCTGGGTCGTCATTATAAAGAGTGGATGTCCCACACAGGAAAGGGAAAATCTCACTAATCCCACACAACATAATTCTGCTTGCAAGAGGATTAGGGTCAAGCGTTGGGCACAGCCCAGGACCAGATTTAAATCATACACCCTTGCCCACTCCTCATCTGCCATCATCATCATCATCATCTTCATCATCATCATTGCCCTTTACCCTGAAATTAATCAAAACAAGGGACCTTTTGCGGCTGGGAAAACATGCCCTATAGGCTGTCAGGTCAATCGTGTGATTGTTAAAACATGTTTCTAAGCCAAAGCCTGTTTCTGCTTGGGTGGAAATGAACTGTTTCTCCATCCATGTGAGGAAGACAGGAACCTCGCAGGTTGAGATGCCTCTTGAGACATCTTTGGCAAGATGAGAAATTTCTACAGTCTTCACTTCAAATGAAAAGACAAACGCATTTCTAAAGTCAAACATCAGTATCCAGAAAATTGAACACTTTACAATAAGGTTCCAATTGTTAACATTATTACATCAGTTCAAATGAACTAACAATGAAAAGTACATCAATCACTTATTAATCTTAACATTTTCTAATACGTCTATGCGTCAATGCTATTTAATAGACCTGAGCTAGCATGAACTAACAATAAACAGTTGTACTTTAACTAACGTTAACAAAGATGAATAAATACTGTAACTTGCACATTGTTAGTTAATGCACTATGTTAACTGATGGGACCATATAAAACATGGCCTATAACAATTTAAAATGGTATTGAATTAAGACATCACAACATTAATAAAATAGATATTCATTTTGAGATTCGCTAAAGATAACAAGATAACAGGGTAACACTTTAGATTAGGGAACACATATTCTATTAAGCAGGAGTTTTCCCTCAATAAACTCCTAATTACTGCTTACTAATAGTCAGTAAGATATTGCTATAGTGGTTATGTTTAGATATGGGCAATGATTAAGGGATATAGAATATGACCATGCAGAATAAGGCATTAATATGTACTTTATAAGTACTAATAAATAGCCAATATGCTAGTAATATTCATGCTAACAAGCAACTAGTTATATATAGTAGTATAATAGTATAATAGTAAATAGTGTTCCCTAATCTAACTGTTTATTGTTAATCTAAAGTGTTACCAATAACAGTATTATTAAATTATTAGAGTTTTTAAAGATTCACTAAGTAAACGTTAGCTGATGGCAAAAGTAATATAATTTAAATGTAAAAGTATGAGCATGCACAAATATATCCAATATTAAATAATAAATTAACATTGCCAGATAACCGATGTGGTACCAGTGTATTGTGCATCACTAAATGTGCTAACTGGTGCTTAACGTAAAAGTAAAATGTTCACATACAAGCATAATGACTCGATAAAAACCCAATATTCATTCAAAGACCTAAAGTAAAGCCAGATTTTCCCTGCAGCACCATAGAATTATTATACTTGATGCAAACATTTAATCTTTGAGACAGCTACTTAGAGAAAACACTCAGGCGGGGTCTGTATAATGCAGACTCATTGTGCTTATATTTCTGCTTAAGTACTCTTCTGGCTTCTGGCTCGAAAACAACGTTCCTTGTCCATCACTTATAGGAATGATGGGCCGGGGATTGACCGAATGCAGTATATTCTGCAAAGCACTGGCTTGCATTTAACTTGAATTAGATTTTTTTGGGACGTACAAATCAGTCTACGGCACTCTATTGTATCAGTAAAAGTGAAACCCATAGATGCTGAACACAACTTCCATTAGCTATGCCTTGGAAAACCAGAGTTTGGCTGTTGTTGGCATCACTCTGTGCTCTCCGAGGAAAAACTGGGCTGCTGGGATTTGTAGTTGGTATTTGGTAGCTCGAGTGTGGATGGACGTTTGGTAACTCTTGTCAACAGATAAGTAGACAAGGCTTTACATTAATCAAACTGCGCCAGTCGCCAGTAAGCTCTGGAACAGATCATCATTAAAGTCTAAAAAAGACTAGAGAAAGACCCCCCAGTCCACCATGAGGTATAAATTAGAATGGGACTAGCAGTAAACGCTTCGTCGAAGCTCTCATCTGCTCTGGAGGATCCGCCAATAAAACCAGCAATAAAAACTAGTGATATACTGCAAGAGTGAGAACATGGTGCTGAGATTCACTGCAGTGTGGGACCTTGGAGCATTTAGTCATTCCACTTTCTTAATAGATCAATTCAATATGATTTCAAACACATAAGTGGAGTAGATTACTTGCTTGTAGTTGGGTTTTCATTCATCTATTTTTATATGAATTTTGTGATGTGACAAAAAAAATGCATGATAGAAAAAATAAAATGTTAAAATTCAAAAATGAACATAAATTATTTATATGATTGCTTGAAGCTGATTGTTTTTATTTAGGAAGAAGACATGCACATAAACCATTACTGGAAAACATTTGCCAAATAAATTCCTAGATGTGCGTCAAAAATCTCATGTCAACAAGTCATGTGACTGAATAATAATAATAAAGAAAATATGTTGCTCTTTTCATTCCACTCACAGTCACAGTCTTTCCTCAAAATTCTGCATACAATTACTTCCCAGAACTGACACATTTTACTGATGTCTCCATGAAAGCAAAATTGGTGCTTTAATCCAGGACTGTCATCTTTGAGGTCATTTATATGCTACTGTTCACCAAATGTGAAATTAACAGTATTTCCCTGTACAGGGAAAATGTCTCAAAATAAAACGTGACAATGTTTCAATAGGAAATACGTCAATACAGAAGACAATGTTTCTCTAACCATTTCATAAGGTGTGACATGAAATCTTATTTTTGAAAAATACTTTCACTCAGCTTAGCTGGCTATCAGTATCAGCAAGCCTCTTACCCTTTAAATGAAGAATTTGTCGAAAACACAAATAGTACCTGGCAACCCACAGAGAGGCCAGGTGCACCCGGTCTGCATGTGGGGGTGGATTATCTTTTCAAACAACTGAATAGAGGCACGGCTGCTGAATAAACAAACCACAGAGGTTGATGTCTCGGCCGCCTTTGCTCTCTTGAAGCAAGCAGCAGATAACCATGTCGCTCTGGATGCCCAATTATCATGTACTTGAGCGTGCTTACACCATAGAGAGATAAAATACTTGTTTATCCAGTAGAATAAAATTCACTCTCGGCTTTCTTGCTATTATGCTATTTTAAAGGTTCCTAATTTTGTTTTGAATATCTCCCACAATAGGCTTACATGCATCCAAGGTCAAAAAACACTTTAATATTCTCATAATATACATTGCAGAATCATCTCTTTTCTCACAGTGCCTGAAACGTTTCAATAAAGGAATCGTTCTCTCTAAACCCCTCT